>NC_087154.1:2430000-2450000 GCF_035594125.1 Scylla paramamosain | reverse complement strand
CGTGTGTGTGTGTGTGTGTGTGTGTGTGTGTGTGTGTGTAAAGATTGAAGCACATCTATCAAGTTGAGGGACGCTGGCTGGGGTGGCCGTGCCCGTGTTTATCCAGCACATATCAGTACAATTGCTAACGATATATAAAGGTGTCAAAATGAAATGTTATCTTGCAATCTCTATTCACTTGAAATTGTGTTAAGTCTTCGTGTGTCTGTGTCACTGCTCTGGTTCGTGTGGCTGTGGCAATAATGCATTCCCAATAAAGTGTAGAAAGCACTGGGCCGACCTGCTGCCGGTGGTAAGGGGATGGGCGCACGCTGGCTTGAATTAAGGGGGGACAAGGGAAAAATTGACGGGATGAAGACTGCGATACTTTTGTATATTGGTAATTGATTACACGTGGGCACTTGTGAGGGTGCAAAGCCCTCCCACTCAATCCAATTTGGTTTGAATCAAAGGCAGACTCAACAGCGTGTCGTGAATGTGGTGATGCAAACTTCGAAACAGTTGGTTTCCCAGGCTCGATTCAACTAGGGACATGTTTCAGAGAGAGAGAGAGAGAGAGAGAGAGAGAGAGAGAGAGAGAGAGAGAGAGAGAGAGAGAGAGAGAGAGAGAGAGAGAATGGTGGCTGATCATCCTGTATTATTTTTCGGTTTGTACTTCCGGTTTTTCCCATTCCATCAGGGCTAGGACGGTGCCTACTTTCTGAACAAACCTTAAATCACCAAACTGAACAAAAGGGATGTTATTCTGTTCACGTTGGCTTCTGTTTTTTTTTTTTTTCACGAATATAGTCACATTTATGACTAAGCATCACCGCATCTCCAGCCATCACATCCCATCTCAACCACAGGTCACCCACTACAGTCACAGGTCAGCACCCATTACCTGACCACATTATCGATGCCATCATCACACATAATTGCGTATCACACTATTGCCCTCATCTAATCTTCATTTCCTGTCAACATTCCTCCCCGCCACCATTCATTATCACCGTTAACTCTATGCATTTCAATTCACTTGATTTTTTTTTTCATAACTTAAATATATTTAGTTCAGTATAATTCTCCTGTCCTATGATCAAGTTGTATTGCACGAAATAAGGGAGGTGCAGTGAATAGAAGTACGAGTAAAACTTATAGTGTGAAGAGCCCAGGGTTCACGCTAAATGAGGTATTACACAGAGATGATTTTGGTCAGTAGGCACGCTTATCCTTAATAACTTTCACCAAGGTGCTCAATAAAACAACTCCACTGTGATGCTGGTTTCGCTGAGCAAGACCCACAAGAATAATCCTCCAGCGTCAACGGCGGGCATCTGAGAGAGCAAGAATAAACAGCCATGGCTCATTCTATTTATAGCATGTGAATGCTGAAAACCACATTACAGAGGTGAAAATTAATGAACAATATATGATTGAAGGGGGCTGAGGGATTATTCCTAGTGATACTGGGGTCCTCAAGGATATACAGTATAGGAAAGGGTATTGATATAAAGGCGCAGAAGAGTGCTGGACACCGCAGATATGTGAGGAACAGGAGAGAAGAAGGTTTATTCAAGGTGCTCAGTGGGGTTAACTATTTTAATGACTACATTTTTTTTTTTGCCTCACTGTTTCCTTGATGATGCTAATTCATTAATCAGGCATATCATTTCTATATATAGTTAAATTAGCACGTTTAAACGCTTACAATAAATATTTGCTATTCATTGATATGGACTGATTATGAATAAGTATGAAAGAAAACGTCTTTACTCTGATTCGTTGAACAAAGATAAGTGTAGAGTATTTGGAGAATGTTGGGCGAAACAGTGAACCCAGAATAGTGACTGAGTAATGACCCTTTCTACGGAAGACAGGTTGACTGAGCCGGGACCAATCAGCGACCAGGTATCTTCGGCTTCATTTCCAGGCTACATGTGATTGGACAATACTCGCACCACATGCCGGCCACTGCACAAACACTTACTGGATTAAGTAGTCAAAATGATTTATGTCATTATTCCAGAAACAGTTCAGTTCTATAATGTGAGAATGAATACGTAGCTCTCTCTCTCTCTCTCTCTCTCTCTCTCTCTCTCTCTCTCTCTCTCTCTCTCTCTCTCTCTCTCTCTCTCTCTCTCTCTCTCTCTCTCTCTCTCAAACAATTCAACCTTCACCAGACGCTACAAAAAGGTTCGTTCTTCACGGGCAAAGTTGTCAACCTCTCCTCCTGATCTCCCTTTCTTCAGACCCCTGTCGCTCTTCCTGTTAACGACATTCATTTCCTTCCCCTGCTCCTCTTCCCTCGCCTCGTCTCGCCTCTGTCACCCTGCTTCCTCTTCCTTCCCCATCCACCAGCCCTTGTCTTGTCCTCCACTTTTGTCGATATTCGGAAGGAAAAACCTGGGCAACAAATTTACGTCGAAAAGTGAAATCGAAACGGTGTCTCTGGTATATACGAGTATGTTTTTTGTTTTTGTTTTGAAGGGGGTCCATTTTATAGTATGTCATCGATGGACCAGTCATTTGTCACGGTTTTCATCGCCTTTTGCTCACCTGTCTGGTGTGATTAATGTTTTCTCTCTCTCTCTCTCTCTCTCTCTCTCTCTCTCTCTCTCTCTCTCTCTCTCTCTCTCTCTCTCTCTCTCTCTCTCTCTCTCTCTCTTGCTAGAAATATCCTCAGCAGCACTGTAAACAAAACTTTTAAGAGGACATAACTTTTAACAGTTTTTTTTTTTATTGGCTTTGTAATATCCACTTTTATTATATTTTTTTGTCTTATCTTTTGTGATTTTTATTCCACAAGTACGTGCTATTTTTTTCCACTCCCTTTTAACTGAGACTAACTTTTTATCTCTTTTTAAATTTTTTTTTCTATAGTGTTTTATGTCAGTCCTGAATCCAGTGACATCATCTCTCTTACTCACCTTGCATACCTCCCTCTTTTTTCCTCTGTGCCATAATGCATAATGTCTGTCACCTCTCTCTCTCTCTCTCTCTCTCTCTCTCTCTCTCTCTCTCTCTCTCTCTCTCTCTCTCTCTCTCTCACACACACACACACACACACACACACACACACAACATCCTCGGTCTGTCCTTTATTTATAATCTTTTTTTTTTTTTTTTTTTTTTTTTTATGTAGGAAGGATACTGGCCAAGGGCAACAAAAATCTAATAAAAAAAATGCCCACTGAAATGCCAGTCCCTAAAAGGGTCAAAGCAGTGGTCAAAAATTGGTGGATAAGTGTCTTGAAACCTCCCTCTTGAAGGAATTCAAGTCATAGGAAGGTGGAAATACAGAAGCAGGCAAGGAGTTCCAGAGTTTACCAGAGAAAGGGATGAATGATTGAGAATACTGGTTAACTCTTGCGTTAGAGAGGTGGACAGAATAGGAGTGAGAGAAAGAAGAAAGTCTTGTGCAGCGAGGCCGCGGAAGGAGGGGAGGCATGCAGTTAGCAAGATCAGAAGAGCAGTTAGCATGAAAATAGCGGTAGAAGACAGCAAGAGATGCAACATTGCGGCGGTGAGAGAGAGGCTGAAGACAGTCAGTTAGAGGAGAGGAGTTGATGAGACGAAAAGCTTTTGATTCCACCCTGTCTAGAACAGCAGTATGAGTGGAACCCCCCCAGACATGTGAAGCATACTCCATACATGGACGGATAAGGCCCTTGTACAGAGTTAGCAGCTGGGGGGGTGAGAAAAACTGGCGGAGACGTCTCAGAACACCTAACTTCATAGAAGCCGTTTTAGCTAGAGATGAGATGTGAAGTTTCCAGTTCAGATTATAAGTAAAGGACAGACCGAGGATGTTCAGTGTAGAAGAGGGGGACAGTTGAGTGTCATTGAAGAAGAGGGGATAGTTGTCTGGAAGATTGTGTCGAGTTGATAGATGGAGGAATTGAGTTTTTGAGGCATTGAACAATACCAAGTTTGCTCTGCCCCAATCAGAAATTTTAGAAAGATCAGAAGTCAGGCGTTCTGTGGCTTCCCTGCGTGATATGTTTACCTCCTGAAGGGTTGGACGTCTATGAAAAGACGTGGAAAAGTGCAGGGTGGTATCATCAGCATAGGAGTGGATAGGACAAGAAGTTTGGTTTAGAAGATCATTAATGAATAATAAGAAGAGAGTGGGTGACAGGACAGAACCCTGAGGAACACCACAGTTAATAGATTTAGGAGAAGAACAGTGACCGTCTACCACAGCAGCAATAGAACGGTCAGAAAGGAAACTTGAGATGAAGTTACAGAGAGAAGGATAGAAACCGTAGGAGGGTAGTTTGGAAATCAAAGCTTTGTGCCAGACTCTATCAAAGGCTTTTGATATGTCCAAGGCAACAGCAAAAGTTTCACCAAAGTCTCTAAAAGAGGATGACCAAGACTCAGTAAGGAAAGCCAGAAGATCACCAGTAGAGCGTCCTTGACGGAACCCATACTGGCGATCAGATAGAAGGTTGTGAAGTGATAGATGTTTAAGAATCTTCCTGTTGAGGATAGATTCAAAAACTTTAGATAAGCAGGAAATTAAAGCAATAGGACGGTAGTTTGAGGGATTAGAGCGGTCACCCTTTTTAGGAACAGGTTGAATGTAGGCAAACTTCCAGCAAGAAGGAAAGGTAGATGTTGACAGACAGAGCTGAAAGAGTTTGACTAGGCAAGGTGCAAGCACGGAGGCACAGTTTCGGAGAACAATAGGAGGGACCCCATCAGGTCCATAAGCCTTCTGAGGGTTTAGGCCAGCGAGGGCATGGAAAACATCATTACGAAGAATTTTAATACGAGGCATGAAGTAGTCAGAGGGTGGAGGAGAGGGAGGAACAAGCCCAGAATCGTCCAAGGTAGAGTTTTTAGCAAAGGTTTGAGCAAAGAGTTCAGCTTTAGAAATAGATGTGATAGCAGTGGTGCCATCTGGTTGAAGTAGAGGAGGGAAAGAAGAAGAAGCAAAGTTATTGGAGATATTTTTGGCTAGATGCCAGAAATCACGAGGGGAGTTAGATCTTGAAAGGTTTTGACATTTTCTGTTAATGAAGGAGTTTTTGGCTAGTTGGAGAACAGACTTGGCATGGTTCCGGGCAGAAATATAAAGTGCATGAGATTCTGGTGAAGGAAGGCTTAAGTACCTTTTGTGGGCCACCTCTCTATCATGTATAGCACGAGAACAAGCTGTGTTAAACCAAGGTTTAGAAGGTTTAGGACGAGAAAAAGAGTGAGGAATGTACGCCTCCATGCCAGACACTATCACCTCTGTTATGCGCTCAGCACACAAAGACGGGTCTCTGACACGGAAGCAGTAGTCATTCCAAGGAAAATCAGCAAAATACCGCCTCAGGTCCCCCCAACTAGCAGAGGCAAAACGCCAGAGGCACCTTCGCTTAGGGGGATCCTGAGGAGGGATTGGAGTGATAGGACAAGATAAAGATATGAGATTGTGATCGGAGGAGCCCAACGGAGAAGAAAGGGTAACAGCATAAGCAGAAGGATTAGAGGTCAGGAAAAGGTCAAGAATGTTGGGCGCATCTCCAAGACGGTCAGGAATACGAGTAGGGTGTTGCACCAATTGCTCTAGGTCATGGAGGATAGCAAAGTTGTAGGCTAGTTCACCAGGATGGTCAGTGAAGGGAGAGGAAAGCCAAAGCTGGTGGTGAACATTGAAGTCTCCAAGAATGGAGATCTCTGCAAAAGGGAAGAGGGTCAGAATGTGCTCACTTTGGAAGTTAAGTAGTCAAAGAATTTCTTATAGTCAGAGGAGTTAGGAGAGAGGTATACAGCACAGATAAATTTAGTATGAGAATGACTCTGTAGTCGAAGCCAGATGGTGGAAAACTCGGAAGATTCAAGAGCGTGGGCACGAGAGCAGGTTAAGTCATTGCGCACATAAACGCAGCATCCAGCTTTGGATCGAAAATGAGGATAGAGAAAGTAGGAGGGAACAGAAAAGGGGCTACTGTCAGTTGCCTCAGACACCTGAGTTTCAGTGAGGAAAAGAAGATGAGGTTTAGAAGAGGAGAGGTGGTGTTCTACAGATTGAAAATTAGATCTTAGACCGCGAATGTTGCAGAAGTTAATGAAGAAAAAGTTGAGGGGGGTGTCAAGACACTTACGGTCGTCGACGGAAAGGCAGTCCGACCTGGGGACATTTATGGTCCCCTCCCCAGATGGGGACTCCGAGGCTGGTGTAGGAGTCGCCATGATTTTAAAATTTTTTGAGTGAAGGGTGTGTGTGTTATTAGGTGCTTGTAGTTTTGTGTGGAGGAAGAGAGTTGTCTTTAGAGGGCAGGCTGTGACTACCCCCTTGTGTTGTGAGACACAAAGGGAAACGTTCAGTGAGGTCACAGCTGGGTTTAATGATAAGTTCACAGCACCCCCTGAACAGTGCTTTAGACCTCACTGGGAGTAATTATCTGAACTGGAAGCTTCACATCTCAACTCTAGCTAAAACAGCTTCTATGAAGTTAGGTGTTCTAAGACGTCTCCGCCAGTTTTTCTCACTGCCAACTCTGTACAGTGGCCTTATCCGTCCATGTACGAGGAGTACATGGACGTATGGAGTATGCTTCACATGTCTTGGGGGTTCCACTCATACTGCTCTTCTAAAAAGGGTGGAATCAAAAGCTTTTCGTCTCATCAACTCCTCTCCTCTGACTGACTGTCTTCAGCCTCTCTCTCATCGCCGCAATGTTGCATCTCTAGCTGTCTTCTACCACTGTTTTCATGCTAACTGCTCTTCTGATCTTGCTAACTGCATGCCTCCCCTCCTCCCGCTGCCTCACTCCACAAGATTTTCTTTTTTCTCTCACCCCTATTCTGTCCACCTCTCTAATGCAAGAGTTAACCAGTATTCTCAATCATTCATCCCTTTCTCTGGTGAACTCTGGAACTCTCTGCCTGCTTCTGTATTTCCACCTTCCTATGACTTGAATTTCTTTAAGAGAGAGATTTCAAGACACTTATCCTTCGATATTTGACTACCGCTTTGGACCCTTTTCTGGACTGACATCTCAGTGGGCTTTTTTTTTTTTTTTTTTGTTGCCCTTGGCCAGTGTCCCTCCTACATAAAAGCACACACACACACACACACACACACACACACACACACACACACACACACACAGCCAGACTACTTCTCTCGTTTACTTCCCACTGTCATTTCTGTATTATTCCATTCACTGTTAATGTATTGAAATAATTTCACTGAAAATGCTTTCCACTCTTTCTGCTATTACTGTGTTGTACCCAGCAAACTCTAAAGGCACCACAGTCCTCTTTAACTCCTAGTGTATTCTCCCCTCGCCACGAAGGGATCGAATACCCTCTCTTTTCTAGACAGACCCTTCTCCCAGTAGCCTCCTCCATCACACTCGCAAGCGCAAAAAGAGAAGTGAAACAGGACCTTTCTCTTGAGCTGACGGTTTCATCTGCTGCTAATTGAAGGAGAGATAACTGCTGTTAACTCAGCGATGGTCATGAGAGACGCTGCCTGATTGTGTTCTCTATGACCGGCAGTACGTGGCTGCCGATGCTAAGGGGAGGTAAAGGCAGAAATGTTTTCGCCAAGTACTGCTGGTAGGATTGATGCGTTTGTCGCGTAGCCGAAGTGTTGGTCTGTCATTCAATCAATCAATCAATCAGTCCTTCAGTCTATCTGTCTATCTATCTATGTATCTCTCTCCATCCATCTACTTATCTTCCCATCTAATCACTTTTTTCAAGTCAAGATGGTGCTTGCAAAACGGCCTTGAGAGGCGAGACAGTCTACGAATAATCACACGTGCTTGTCTTCTTCCAGTCCAGCATCCGAGATATTCCCAAGGGAACATATGTCAGTGTGCGGATGAAAGGGAGGTATGGAGATAAGCAGTTGGAAGGAAAAAAATCAGTGGTGTATTGATGGATGGAAAGCAGCGAGAGAAACAGAGAAGAGTGCAGTTCTTTTTGTCTCATTTACTTAATGAATATCTTACTTAATAATATATTCTTTGATATCATGATTTAATTTCATTTATTTTCATATCGCAACATGTTTGCTTTATTTATTTATTTATTTATTTATTTATTCATGTATTTATTTTTTTTTCAAGCTTCTTTACGATCTTTTTCTGCCATCTCTCACAAAAAGTGTCTCCTCCGATACTGTTCATTTTCACACATCGTCAACAAATAACTCAATTAAAAATGTCCCACTATTCGGAAAGACTCTGGCCTGAGGTGATATTTACAGCGCGACAAATAAATCCCCATCCCTCGTATCTCGCCAGGGCACCGCGTTCCACAAATGTTTCAAAATAAGTAAATAAATAAAAAAGAGAGAACGTTCCATATATATTTTTTCTCCTGTTTGTGTGTCTGTGTGTGTGTGTGTGTGTGTGTGTGTGTGTGTGTGTGTGTGTATGTGTGTGTGTGTGTGTGTGTGCGTGCGAAAGAGTAGTAGAGTCGTTGAAAGCAGAAAGTTCACACATCTGATGGAAAGTGTGTCGAGTTATGCAAGTCGCAAACTGTGTTGATTGGTAAAGTCCCTCGGTGAAAAATGGGAGGTGGGAATGACCATGCATAAAGTTGCGTTTACTGGAGTTTGCTGTTCACGATACGTCATTCACAGAGGCGACGGGTCGAGAACAGACAAACGGATATTCAAACATGCAAAGAGCTGGTGTAAAGGGTCTGCGATGAAAAAAAAAAAAAAATAAATAAATAAAATAAAATAAAAATGAATAAATAAAAAAAAATAACTGAGACTTTTTCTCGCTTATTTGAAATTGATGTAATGTCTCAGTTTTAAACATATATAATAAACAAGACATGCCATGGCTGATTTAATGCCTTCTCTTCAGATATTTTTCTAGAAGCTTTAATACTCGTAACCCCAGTGTGATTTAACTAATGAACTTGAACAAAATAAGTGAAACCAACAGGAAGGGAAGAGAGAAAATTCTTCACCTATCGTCCAATTCCGAGGAAAAGTGGAGGTTTTAGGGTACCTTGGAGACCTTTATGGCTCCGTGAAGACCGCATGAAATAGCACAAGAACCTCATTTTTGCCTGGAAACTTAAAGGGCAAACGCCACAACTTCCTACTTCCCAGATACACGAATGGTAACAGCAGATAGTCTTAGCGGGAAAAAAAAGTGAATATAATGCTATAACGGAGCGCCAGGGAATGATTGAAAAGAAAATGTTATTGATGCCTTATCGCCGAGCAAAAAACTTTAAATTATGAGAAAATTACAAATGTCGACTACAGCAAAAGTCATTCGTGCACTACATAAGAGAGAGAGAGAGAGAGAGAGAGAGAGAGAGAGAGAGAGAGAGAGAGAGAGAGAGAGAGAGAGAGAGAGAGAGAGAGAGAGAGAGAGAGAGAGAGAGAGAGAGAGAGAGAGAGAGAGAGAATGCCTGAACGGAGGAGCACCAGTGAGTGATTAAAGAGCATCAAAAGAATATTATTGATGTTTTATCGCCCTCCAAAAAACTTGAAATTACGAAGAAATTACAAATGTGGACAGGTCAATCGTACAGTAGATATAAGACACGTACCAAGGAAGATTTAAAAAGAACCGAGGAAACTGAAACACTAACAGCAAAGATCCATTAGAAACTAGACATATCATATAAGACCTTCCCGCTCAGTCACAGACCTAAGGGGGGGAGAAAAGAAGGTAAAAGACACAATACCAATTAGAGCACATAAGAATTAAAATGCAGAGGAAGAAAACATTATCAATTGACCAGCAACATTTTCCTCAGCGACACGGAAATGAATCAAGTTCAGAGCAAATTAGGCAGTTGGATAAGAAAACAAATTACACTAATGGCTGCTCAAATTAATGGACACAATATAATGGAAAAGTAGACAAGAAGAATAGAAAGATAATAAAAATGGAGGAGGAGGAGAGGCACGTTTATAAAGATAAGCTCCACAAGAAGTAAAGCAAACAGTACATTATTAGCTTCTCACAATACTGATTGGTTATGAAGGAAATATTTTTCGTGACGTTATGGTAGGTATCTGAAACACTTCTGCGCCTCACCTCCAGTATTCCTGTAATTGAAGCTACACGGGTTTTTAACGGGTGTTTTTACGGTCCTAGTGACAGATTAGCAATATTTCTACGTTATCAAAGGGAGAAACAGTTTTGAGTGAGAACCAGTTAATCATCCCTGAGGCCTTTGAAAATGGTCGTGGTGAGAGAGCAAAGCGTTTCTCAATACGGGTCTAAAACTATTCCCTTAGCACTGTCTTGGCGCATCCGTGGGAAGAGTAATGAGGGGAGGGTTCCATAAGTTATTGCAGTCTTCGTCTAAGGATTTGACAACCAGAAAATGGAAATTCAAAAAGAATGCAGAGAGTATAATGGAAGGGAAAAAGGCGATGAGAAAGGAGGATAAAATGAAAACAAAGGAGACACACAATAAGGATGAGACCGATGAAGATGAAGAGACCAAAAGTAAAAAAATAAAAGCATAATATAGAAGAGGGGAGAAAACGGACGACGAAAAGACAAAAGAAAATGAAGATACAGCAAGGAAGAAGAGAGGTAAAAGAGGAAAGAAAGAGCTAAAGTAAGGAAGAAGAGAAAGAGAAGCAGGATGACGGTAATCTGTGTAAGTTGATGAGGAAGAAGAGGAAGGAACACAACAGACTGATGCTGCATAGAAGGGAGGGAATGAGAAGGGAAGGAAAGCAAATGTACCTGGAAGATAAACAAATTCAGAGCTAAACCAGAATAAACACGCAAAACAGACACACAGAAACACGGAGGATAAAACCGCAGCAACGATTATGGCTTAAACCAGGCCGTTTGTGATATACCAGTATCTTCACTTTTTTTTTTCATTCGTTTTATTGGTAAACTCTGAGACTCCCTTCCTGTTTCTGTATTCACTCTTACCTACGACTTGAAGTGGTTAAAGCGACGAGTAACGACACCTCAGAAACTACACTTGTCAACTCTTTAGATTCCTCTACCCTTTATTTATTTATTTATTTATTTTTTATTTTTTTAGGAGTGATATGTATAGGATTTTTTTAATATTTTTTTTTGAGAAAGAAAGAAATCAAATCTAAAGCGTGGGAACCTAAATATGGTACAGTAGAACATGTGGAAGGATGCAGGTGATCTGTTCATCTAAATTTGCATAGATATTAGCTTACTGCTTCCATCAGACTTCCATCAGACAATGACAAGAGGAATGGCGATTGGCAGTGGTGGTGATGGATAGTCGTGGTGGTGGTGGTGGTGGTGGTGGGGGTGATACGTGGCGGTGGTAGTGGTGGGGGTGGAGAGTGGTGATGAAGATAATGATCGTTGGGATAGAGATGGTGAAGTGATCATGTGGTTGCTGTTGCCGATAATGATGACAGTCTACCTGGAGATGAAGTCTTGACGGTGTTAGTGGTGGTGGTGGTGGTGGTGGTAAGGAATGAATGTAGTGGAAGTGAGTGGCGAGTGTTGTGGTTTTGATAACTGTTGTGGTGATGGTTGATGGTGATGGTGCTGGTAATAATATGCGTAAAATAGGTGATCTAGATAGCTTCCAATATCTCCCAGTTTAGGTGACTATCTCTTGACATGCAAATGGTTAATTAGTACACAGAACGTTGACGGGATGTGTTGATGTATTATTACCAGTTCCTTAATTAAATCCATTTGAAAGATTTGCGGCGTGGGAGGGAGGTGCAAGGGGAAGGGTGCAATGGGAAGGGAGGGAGAGAGGAAGGAAGGAAGGAGGAATGACGGAAGGGAATAAGGAACGAAAGTAAGGGATGGGATAGAAAAAAAAAAAGAAAAAAAAATACGTATATACTTGTATGTCTGTTTTGTATATTGACATGATTAATTGTACAATGGAATAGTTTTGGAGTATAATACACTTCGTCAATATGTACCGAGCAGTATCCATAACCAGCCGGGTCTGAATGGATGGTTCTGGTTACACATCAACGGAATCATATAGCGTAATGACTCCGCCTCACCCGCCACCACTCATCTGACACCACCGCCACCACCATCACCACTACCGCTACCACTGCCGCTGCCACTGCTGCTTTAACAACAGCAGATGACGATGTAGGAAATAGAGGGAAGGGTCTTGTATCGTCCATTAACACATGAATTTAACAGAAGGGAGTCCGAACTTCCTGTTTTATCCTTGTTGCACAAGAAAAGAATTTTTTTTTAAAGATATCATAACTTTACCAGAGTTATACATTAAAAAAAATAAGGTCATTTTTATTATGCATACAAATTTTGAAAAATTACACATACGTATTGGTAAAATATTAAATACCAACATATTTTTAATTGCTAAACACCAAGACAAAACAAAATTACGGAAGAAACACTAACCAAATAATCGCTAAAAGAGCGTTGTTTTGTTTTTTTTCCTTTCCCATCACCTGTAAAATGCATGACGTTTGAAAGGTGACGCAAACAAGGAAGCAAGTCCCAGGAAGCGTCCCCCGCCCGTGCTTTGATCCAACGGAAGAAAACAAGCAGCTTAGCAGATCATCCGCATCAGCGGATTATATCGCAGATACTCCTCTTACGTATACAGGGCGTGTGGCTCAGCCGTAATTAAGGCGAGATCTTGTGTTCAAATAATTTCGGATGGGGCGCTAAAATGTATACTCGAATTACGGTATTTTGATGCTTTAGATGAGTGTGTCGTCACCGCATTGTTTTCTCGATCTACTTCCTTTCACATACTGATTTCTATTAAGTATACTTGTCATATGTTAGTGCCCATAAATGGGATGACCACGAAAGGCTCCCACTTCACAAAAAGACAGCCGGGAAACACATTAGGACTACTGTCACCACGACAAACTAATATACCAGGGAAGTATTTCATAGTTACTTAAGCAACAACTGGTGCTCAACTGCTGTTTAATCTGAGACACCATGATGTTCGAAAACCAAACCCCTCAGTCTTCACACCACTGCCGCCTCACGCCACGGCTACCTGCATCCAGACCCAAACGTAAGCAGAATGTCATAGGTTTCTGTACCGCCTTCATTAAGCCTCAGAGGTGGAGAGACTACGAATTTATGTCAGGTACGAACATTGTGGGGATATACACATCTCCAAAAGGCTCCACATAAGGAGGATGCCAGGTCTATAACAGTCTAGCCAGCGATATACTCATAAATACTAAATTAGTCGCAAGGCTGCGTTTCCTTTCCTAGTAAACCTTGGTAACTAAGACACCATGTAAATGTGCACAAAATCTGGTACTGTTGGTGAGAAGGACATGTTAACATTCTGGATGGAAGGAAAAAAATTGCAAATAACTAGGCTGCCTGTGCTGTTATTACTGGTTTACACACTGGTATGATTTAATAATATTATATACAAAAGAGAGAGAGAGAGAGAGAGAGAGAGAGAGAGAGAGAGAGAGAGAGAATCTGTGGTAGTCATGAACGTGTGAGTTAAAATAGGCTATCATAAGTTTGAGTGAGTGAGAGTGATGGTAAGCGTGACTGAACTGAATGGGAAGTAGGCATGAATGAGTTGAGGGATTAACAGAGTGATAATGGTTGTGGATAGGAAGGAATAAGTGAAAATAAGCGAGAATGAGAGTCAACGTGAAGGAGAAAACAAGCTTTGAGTTAGATTATGAGAATAAGTGGAAAATTAAGTGTGAGTGTGTGAATGCAAGTGAGAGTGAAATCGGGAATGAAAATGAGTGCTAATTAAGACTGAGTGTGAAAATTAGCGAAAGGTAAAGTGGTGAGAACGATCTTGAAAACTGCTTAATACAATGAGACCGACTAAAAATGAGAATGGAACTATACGAGAGAGTGAGAGAGAGTGAGGAAGGATGGAGAGTGAACACTATTGTATGAGCGATGGGGAGAGAGCGAGGTATCATTCCCTTGTCATTTCTCTTGGACAAGTAAGGGAAGGAGAGGTGAGAGGAAGGGAGGTTTGAGGCAAGACGAAGGATGAAGGGAGAGGAAAGGAACAGGGAGGAAGGGACGTATTGTGGAGTAGAGGGAGGAAGAGAAAAGAATGGAGTTCATGAAGAAGGAAAGAGAGTGCATGGGACAAAGAAATGTTGAAAGGGTGAAGGAAGAGGATGGGAATACAAAAAAAAAAAAGTAGGGGTAATAAATATAAGCAGGAAGGGTGAGGAGGGAGCGAAGAATTAGAGGGAGAGAGGAAGTTGTTGGAAATAAGTACTCCCATCAACTATACAGTGTAAATACGCTAGGCGGCGTTTGTTCTAACACATCTACTCTAGTTTATTAAAAGAAAAAAAAAAAGCGTATTTAATCACGGTAAATGCTATCTGGGGAAGGTAGCGTTCACGCAATATGCCTTCTACGCTTAAAAGTCCATACACTAGTATTTCAACATGCACCATTTCAACAAAGCATTCACACAGTAAAGCAATGCGGATCACTCCAGCAGTGACATTTGCATTGCCTTGTAGAACTCCGTCGAAATTCTTGGGAATTTTAAAACTTTTACCTCATAGTTTTAGAGTTGGGAAAAGTGTTATGACATGCAGACTCACTCTGACGTAAAATGGCCATCATATATGATACTGTACATCTGAACACCTCGTGCGACATTTCCAGGCCAGAACGCTGTCAGCGAGACACTCTGCGAAGCGATGAGGAAACTATATTGCAATTCACTTTTACACCAACTAATGAACAAACAAGAGGATCAACCGACGGAAATAAATGTTTATTTCTTCAGATTAATTGAGTACAAAACAGGAAAAGAAAAAAAAAACGCATTCAGAAGAACTAATACTTACCATGAAATTTGAGATTATCCTAGAATCATAAATTGCTCCATTCTTTCACTCCTCCTCTCTCTCTCTCTCTCTCTCTCTCTCTCTCTCTCTCTCTCTCTCTCTCTCTCTCTCTCTCTCTCTCTCTCTCTCTCTCTCACCTTTCCATTTCAATCAGTCCACGCCACTCATCCTCGTTCGTGCCTTGCCTCCACTGCTGCTGCCTACTCACCTATCATTGCACGGTGACAAGAATTGAAGCACGTAAGAGTGGTGTTTTACTGCATGACAAAGAAAATTGTTGAAAGATTTGTGTAGCTGCAGTGCTCATGGGTCTTTTGCTCTGAAACCAAATACTAGCAGTCGATATTGGTGCAAAGTATTCAAGTTTCCACTGGTTAGATAAAGGTAGTTTTGTGTGAGGATGCACGTGATTTTTCATTAGGCATAAACGTGGGTCGATGAAGCAGATGTGGCATGACGATGATTAACGAGAAACAGTGTTATGTAATTAGGTGGATGTACTGTGAAATTGTTTCTGCGTATAATTACTATGACGAAAAGTAATGTAATCCTGAACGATCGGTACACACTGAAGTAACACGACAAACACAAGTGCCGACAGTATGAGCTCCACTCACTTTTACAAACCGAGATGCATTGGCTCCATTGTACATTCGACTCGGCAAAACAGAATGAAACTAAATTCCCAAGACTTTAATATGTGGCCCTGTGACGCCGCAGGTATTTAGTGCAAAAAATATGGAATGATAATCTGGACTCGATGCAGTCACGATATTTTATTGGAGAGCCAACTGGAGAAGATAAAAAAAAAATAATGGGGAAAAAAAAAGAAAGATCAGCAAAGTAGCACGCCATGGTAAAAGTAAAGATATGGACACGCTATTGATGTGCGTGACCTCGGCGTTCATCTTCTGATTAACCTTTGAGCCTGTGGTGGATGATGTCCCTCTCCCCCGAAACACATTCATAGACCAACCCGAAGAAAGCATGAACAGCTGGGCGACCTGTGCACCAACTGGCCCAGCTCGAGTACGGACTCGAACCGAGTTCACGCTTTCGTGGCCAGACGCGCTAGCCACAGCACGGAGAGGCGGTCTAACGAGTACTGTACATATACATACACAGTGATTATGTACAATGGAAGTCAACGTATTTTTTTATTTTCCACAAAAGGATAAAATTATCATGACAACAATCGCTTTTTTGGAGTGAAACACACGTAAAGTATTACATGCTAGCGAGAGAACAGGGCAGGATAATTTCAGTACTTCCTCTTTATTTAATACTACCACTGAGTAGTTAAGTGATCTACGACTAACTCTGCCCAGGCTCGCCAGACTCCCACCCTCTCTTGCGCCATGCAGAAGTGTTGCCGCGAGGAAGGAGTGTCATTTCACTTGAGCCAGATTTTCGCCTCGAGTGGAAAGACTATAAGCAGGCTGATCGCAGAGTAAAGGTTACATGTATACGCAGAAAAGACTGCATCATCAACCAGCTCAGGATAATCCCCGCAATCGCCGCAAATGGGTTTTCCGGTAAACTTGAGGTGCTTACACGGTGTTAGTCGCTGTTTATCAATCTAGCATCTGCGAAACACCACGCGGCAAATCAACGCTTCATCCGCACAGCCTCTTATGCTTCCGTCTGTTTACACTCTAATATTACACGCAAACAAAACAAGATTCAAGACTTATTCAGTCACACCTGCAATATTCCGACACTCACCTGCGGCTCCTCTTCAAGTCTACAAGCAATTCAACTTCACGATCACTCACCTGAAATGTATAGAAAAAAATATTTATAACATATGAAAAACGTTACCTTTTGTGGAGTATAGTATAAGGTTTACTTTTGTGTGTGTGTGTGTGTGTGTGTGAGCCTACACTTAGTCCCTCTATTTCCTGAACCAATCAAGCATTACATTCTGTCCTTCATCTACACAAAACATCAATGGAGGGGTGCCATACTTAGCAGAAGTGGGTGACAGGTAACAAAGAACATGGAGAATGGGGATGATTACAAAGAATAACCAATCAGCAACAGACCTTTTAGTTCTTGCAAGGTAATTTGCGAGTTGCTTCTTACTAGCTACAGGGCCAAAAGACAAGACAGTAAAGCAGAAATCTCCTCACAAACTATTTCCTTCATCTTGCGTTGGTCTGAAAATAGTAAAAGTACCGTGCAGAATATAACAACTGTCAAGGAATTTTTATGGGAAAGAATTCTGCACATCTGACTATTTGAAAATTACCACATTAATAATATACATTATTATAAATACATCTATCATTGAATACGCCTCGACAGACCTTTGTTTATTTATTGTTTACACGTGTATGCATGATACATTAATAGCAACAAAAGTTTCCTCTTTTCCTTCCTTCCTTTCTTCCTGAAGTCACTTAATCCACAACGGCGCTTTCCTTTCCTGCATCCCTTGGGGCTCTCTTACAAATTGCCTGCTTCCTTCCGACTGTGATTTCTTTAAAATAATGAGCAGGACTGGATTGTGAGGATAATGAGTTTCTCGTTTACCTCTTATTTTTCTTTTAAAACTTTGTGAGGTACATTCGAGGAAATCTTCAGTTGAAATGGCTTTAAAACTGATAGTAAGAAAATACATCAGGCTGGAGATATGAATGCTATTATCTTAAATGCATTAATATTACTTGATGATAATTACATTACTAATATTATTATTATTATTATTATTATTATTATTATTATTATTATTAGAAGTAGTAGTAGTAGTAGTAGTAGTAGTAGTAGTAATACTACTACTACTGCTATTACTACTACTACTACTACTACTACTACTACTACTACTACTACTACTACTACTACTACTACCACAATCACTAATACTTCTGCTACCACCACTACCACCACCACCACCATCATTACTGTTGCTACTACTACTTCTACTACTACTACTGCTTCTACCACTACTACTAAAATCACTAATACTTCTACTACCACCATCATCACTACTACTACTACTACCACCACCACCACCACCACCACTACAATTACTAGTACTACTACTACAACAACTACTACTAGTATTGTTTCTCTTCCTACCACTAGTATTCGTTTGAAGAGGAGGCATGAGCATATTCAGTATCACAATGTGTTTGCCAATAATGCAGGGAATCAACTGAAAGGCATTCTTCTGTAAACATGGTGAAGCACAACACACATGCATTATTAGTGCTAATTAAGTTTCCTCGCCCTTCAGTGTAGAGAGAGAGCATCTGCAAGCATACTGTCCCTGAAGTGATGTTTATATCAGGTATAATATCCTTCGCTGTTTATCATTATCATCATCAACATCATCATCATCACTATCATAAGCCTCTTTCATCACACAGCAAGTCAGAAACCTTCCCTAACTCACAACTCATCAGTCAGCTGCTCGTCTGTTCCATGCCGTCCCAGTAATCGACGATATTGCTAATTCAAGCGTATGCCCAGGTAAAATACATTACTAAAACACCTGTCATTACGAAGGTGCTCCTGTAACATCACCTGTACACTTCTGCACCAGCTCCTGTCGCTCGTCTTACCGCAGCGCACGCCATAAAAAGAAAATGTGCCTTTGATGACGCCACACGCAAGTAAATGGTCTGTCTGTGCGTGCGGAAATGTACGTGACACTTTTTTTTGGGATGTATGAGTCACATGAACTGAGTGGGTGTATGTCTCAACGTACGTGTGACTGTTTTATATAAAGACTCACGGGACGGGGTGTGGGAGAGAGCCGTTAAAGGTGAGAGGTTAATAACACACGGCGAGGTTTCGGAGCCAGCTGTTGCAAAGGAGGCGGAGAAAAAAAGATGAGGTAGACGAAGGGGGACGTGGAGACACTGACAAAGGATAAAAAAAATCAGAGGTAGGAAGCATGTAGAGAGAATCTGAAGGTTGCGTTGCCAGGAATACGACAATGTGTGTATTATTCATGCGACTTCATACGGTGAACAATAACCAGCGGGACTGAAATGCTGGACAAACTGGATAAAAAAGTAAACGAAAGTTTGTCATGACTACATCATTAACATTCCATAAAAGAGGGAGTTATTTTAAAAGTGTAAAAACTGCGACAAAGCAGTCAACAAAAGGGGACGAATACATATAAAAAAAAAACAAAATTAAATAAAGAATGAATTTTTATCAGAAATGAGTATGCGAAAGAAAAGTATGAAGTTGCAGAACAGGAACTGAGACTATGGGAACATGTTGTACAGGGCAAACGGCGAAAACCCGCCGCAGAAAAGTGTACTGCATGTAAGTGTACTGAACTTTGAGTTTGTTGTGAGGCTGTACCAAAATATTTGGCAAGTAGTGATGTGGCGGGGATTCAGGTGCACGTGGCTGTGGGTGAGCGGGATGCCTGGAATACATTATGTGGATGTGACTGGGAGGCGAAAAATGCCGTGAAAAGATTAAATTTTTGCAAAGTCAGCTGCATGACGCAGGCAGAAATTTGCGGAGGAGTCAATAACTATTGTGTGTAGTACTGATTGCCAAATACGAGGCAAGATAATGTAAACATTTTAGCACAGTTGTCTATTTAAGTCTAGTCAATTAGTGAACAGAACTGAATGTACCTCTATATATGGAATATAGGAAACTGCGGGACTATGACATTCATTTGTTTTTCTGCACCAATGTATTTGTACTACGTGCGTCCCTGCAGCACATCTTACACAAAAGAGGTAGCGCCCTCTCGTAACCATAGCCATCGCTATATAGACTCGTCGTCGATCCTATAACTCAGTCAACAACAAGATTACAGCTGCACACTCTCCTGTACATGATTACAAACAATGCATACAGACGAGGGTAGATACCAGGCGTACTTCTGGTATAAAGGAAGGACCAAAGGCGGCAACATATGATCATTAATGTCACATCTTAGTCTACTGACAGAGGAAGCTCAATTTCCGAGAATATTGCACGAGTGAACTATGCCTTCTTGAAAAATTCTTCACACATTCCCTGATCCTTACGTGGCACTGGACGTCTAGACATGTCAAGGTATGCATATTAATTTCCCTCGTGTCTGGGAAGGTGCCACTGCTATTAGCGTGGGAAGAGGCAATAATGTAAAGAATGAAGTTAAATTAAATTTGCTCTTCAGTGCTGTATAACCTGTACATTGAATAAATATGGTTAATGAGGATGATGGTCTAATACAGTGAAGCTCTGAAGTATTTGTTTGGCAAAGGTTAATTTATAGAAATTATGAAAATATAGT
>NC_087154.1:2420000-2427500 GCF_035594125.1 Scylla paramamosain | reverse complement strand
ATACCTACAATTCATCAAGCACACACATACACCCTTGGCTTTCCCTGGTCCGCCGACCCTCTGCTGTTTAATTCCTCCTCCAGCCGCCCTTCCTCCCCTTCAGCTTTCATGCTGCTGATAAATAAATACCGTGTGAAGAGCAAGTGAGTGCTATAAAGGTATTCTGCAGCCAAGAGACGGTCACCATCTTTTTTAGGGTGACTGTGCGACTAAAGCTCAACGCTGACACACACACATCGGCCCCTCATGGCGTCTTTGGCTTCTCACAACCTTACATTCGAAATGTGAAGCCCTATTTCCTTTTTCTTTATTCATTGCTATTTGGCATATCTTTCATGAATCACTCACCACTCTGGGACATTACTTCTCGTTCTACAGCCACCTCCAAACATTATACTGGCTAGAAATTGCAAAATCTATTGCTTTTCGTTCCTCTCTTTCTTGTATGTGCTTCTAAAGATCTCATGCATTGGTTTTAGTGTTATGAATTGCTGCATATCGCAGTGAACGGGTTAAAGACAATGAGCTGAAAAATGAGGTGTGAAGAGCATATCAAATTCATTGTCTGCCTGTATCGACTCTAGTTACCATAAAATACATATTGATTCCCTCTCAGAAGTGCCTGCCGAGACTGATACTAAGAGGGGAAAGAATTAATTTTCTGAAGTACCGGTAGTGACTTATACTAAGTGGGAAAAGAATTAATTCTAATGTGCCTAGTGCCTGAATGACCTTCGCATATGAAGTAGGGAGAAAGCAGCATGTGTTCAGAACATGCAACAGACAGCCTTCTCTTTCTGGCCTCCCCTTTTCCAAATGATCGGACACTTTCCAAAATGTGTACTGGGTCAGTGGGTAAATAACGACCTTTTAAAGATTTACAAACAGACAGATGTTCCTTTTTATTTTGCGTTTCATTATGGCCTATTATGATTCTGAAAAAAAAAAAAAATTGAAAGGATGGACAAATAAAAAAGCACTGCATAAGTAACGGTAATGCTAACGAGCAAAAAACTGCATGGGAAAAAATACATGCCCTTTGGAGCTCGTGAAAAATACAAATTGGTTTAAAGCAGCAAACCCATGCTGGCATAAAGAATGCATTGTGCAAGGCCACACACACACACACACACACACACACACACACACACACACACACACACACACACATATACACACTTATAAACACACATACACATACACACACGATTAAAGAGAGGCATGTGCGAGGGCCTTCAGAGATGAGTCTCCTTCCCACTAACCACTTCCAGACACTTGATGAAGCGAGACCTCCTGCCTAGCCACGTCTCCTTCCTGCCATTGTGGAAGGGAAGAGCCATTGCCGGAAGGAGAATTGGACAAAGGGATGAGCCGCCAACGCATGGAAATTGGTTATTCAAGCAAAAGGATATTGATGCGCGGAGAAAGATACAAAAAATCTTTCCTCACCTCATTACCACACCGAGAACTAAATTAGAGCAAGTGTACAGTGACATGATACGCTTCATTGATATAAGACGAAATAAAGTAAGTGAAAGCGTACGTGATGGCAAAAATATAGACATTGCCAAGTCATCTTTTGATCTTGACATTACTCATAAGACGAAGGCCATTTGATAACAAGTTCACTCCTTTGTAATGAAGAACATACAGAGGCTTCGTGAATCATAATTATGTAAATTTGGTAAATTAAAGCAGGCATAGTAACTTAAATAACCTTGAGCAGTTTACGTTTTCTTTTGTTTTGTTTGTGAGAGAGCAAAGTAAAAACCAGTAACGTAGATTTTGCGATAATGAAAAAAAAGTTTGTTACAATTTAGATGCAAATATTAAGGGTTACTATGAACTAATAATCATCAACGTATTTGACGAGCTGAGAAGGTAAGAAAACTATGTAACGATAAATCTATAACGATCTCTCTCTCTCTCTCTCTCTCTCTCTCTCCATATGCCCCGTTGTTGCTGTGCATGAAGTCAGTCTGTCAGTCCTTCAGTCTCTCGTAACAAGTTATCCAACACTATTCCTGACCAATAAAAAAGCTAATGGGAGCCTATTAAGATGCTCCACTACTCTTAAACTTCTGAAGTTAAGCCTTAAATTTTGTAAAAGAGACAGGGAACGTAACTAATGAGTGTAACATGATAGCACCAGTGCAAAAAGTAACACACCGGGGGTGAGGAAGCTGCGTGTTTTACTCTTCCTCATCTACCCTTCAGGTTCTTAGATAACTGTGACATATTAGGCTCACAAGAGTGATGGCAATGCTGATGAGGATGATGATGAAAGGAAAAAATAACGGTAATATATAACAATCTTTCTCTTTCTCTTCCTCCTCTAATTCCTCTTATTCTTTCTTTAGTTCCTCCTTTTCCTCCTCCTACCGTTGTTACGTTATTATGAAACTGAAATCCAATCAATCATTTACCCTGTGGAATATTCTCCCCTTGTACACTTGATCCTGACATTATCTGGGGATCAAGACAAATGACCGCTGACACTGATTAACTTACATATGAGATTAACTGAATAAAAAATAAATTAAAAGGAGTTATATTAAATTCATATAATGCTAATTAGTAAACTTTAGAATAAACCAACTGGAGGAAACCAAGAATACAGTAAACAAAATGCACAAAAAAGACGTCGTCATTTTCACTCGAGCTGTAGTCAGTAGCATTCCAGTACATGATGTATAACAGCGGTTCATTCTCGTTACAAGTTAATTCTCAAGGATTATTAGGTTATTACAAATGTGGACATCTCCTTCCAGTCACATCATCGCAGACCAGCTGGCCTCCAAAATCGCGTCCTCGTGATTGGTTGGTATCATTCAGCCTTCAAAATCATCGTCTACATAAAGCCAAGTCATGCATGGTTCAGTGACAGTCAGCTAAATACAGCAGATTCTAGGGAGACTGGCAGGAAGACAAACACTCACAATTTGATTTTTTCATTATAATTGTAATCAGTCAGCCAGTGAACCATCTACGTTTTTCTTCTCCTCTTCTTTTATTCTGTGAGGCTAAAGATCAAAGTCATCGCTGAATAATCGTTAGTGAGGTGCAAACTGAGGTCAACCGAACCACAGGCACTCTCAAATTTTACATACAAGCATGCAGTGCAAACCTACGATCCTTCGCCATTTTTTAATTATTTGGTGATTGTTAAGTTTTGTAAAAAGAGGAATAACAGTTATTATGTTTACTAAATATATTTATCTTATCTTTTTTTTTTTCCTCGTTAACCAGTGTGCTTTGGCAGTCTTGCTTGCATAAAGTATAATCAATCATACTTATTGATTTTCCCCTCGTCATCTGTCTGAATGATTAAAACTCCAATCTGTTTCTGACATCCTTTGGTCACCAGTGTAATAAGAGGTACTAAGTTCCCTCTACTCAATTACTCAGTGGCTGTGCACACCACAAAGGAACCCATCCAGTACCCAAACAGTATACACTCCAACACGACTAATTGATTTATGCACCATTACAAATTTTTACATTCTTGGCAAACTACAACTTCTGCACCATAAGATATACTTCCTCTTTTCCTTAGTCGTTTTCATAGTGTAAGGCTTTGGGTCCACATATCAGTCCTCTCCAGATGTTTTTCTCACTTGGATTTTCAGTTGCTCCAATTTTCTCTCGCTCCGACCTGGTTCCATCTTTCCATCTCGTTCCCTGCTCGTTGTCTACATCTCCCCTCAACGGGCGCTTCCACACTCCTTTACTAGTCTCCTCATCTCTTCTCAACTTTGATCTAAAAAAAATTCACTGAAGTACTCCATTCCTGCCCTCTTCGTATCACAGTTTCTAATCTATAGTTGCCGGTTTCTTCGACCGATAACAACACCATTCTCGTCTCCAGTGGTCTGGGTCAGTCTAGCGCTTCCCTACAGCATTTATTCGTAGTTTTGCCATTTAATACTGTTAAAATTATTACACATAAATCACATTTACACATTGGTATTGGATTTGGATACTTTAAGTCCTCTTTCCATTGTTCCATACATTTCCCAAAGTTTATATATATATATATATATATATATATATATATATATATATATATATATATATATATATATATATATATATATATATATATATATATATATATATATATATATATATATATAATGAAGGAAAAGGAGATCAATACATCTTGCGATATTTTTTTTACATCACCAAGCGTCCATGTTCTTACTAGGAAAAGAACATGACGAATAAGTGAGTTGCCAAAGTTTTAGCTGAGCCACCTCGGATTTGAACTTCAGGTTGATGGTCAGCCATATTCTGAATTAACAGTGTCATCACCACTGAAACTTAAACTTGGTACATACGTAGTGCCATAAGATTAAGTCTGGATGTCTGTTCATAAGATTAAGCAAGTCCTCACTTAACTGGGAAAGCCTCCAGACCTGAAGATGAAAGGCAGGATACGTGACGACAAGGAACACTGCACCTCGCAGGCATGGAAGGAGCAAGGCAGGCTCGTGCCAACTCCTTATCCGACAAGCTTATTGAGTAAAACCTTTTGCTTTCCTCAAGCTCTCCAAAGTAGCAGCATAACAAGAGGATTGCTATGAAAAATCACACAGACAATTCACACTTCGTATCTATTATATGAAAAAAAAAAAAAATACTGTTTTTCCGACGATTCACGACTCACTGTCATTCCTTTGTTAATGAACTATATTGGTCATGTAAGTTTTATGCAGTTTACTTTGTAACTCATTAGTGATTCGAAAAAGAAGAAAAAAAAAACATTTACGGGTGACAATGCGTCTCATCTTTTTCTTAGTTCAATTGCCACTTATATTTCTGAAGGAAAAATACGAAAGATCTTTGTGTCACACCACGCGGCTGGAAATCCTGTGGCTGAGCTGCTGCCACTCAGACCAATCACTGTCTTTTGTAAATCAGGAAGCCTCACTTTACTCATTTACTCTTCATTTCAAAAGTGTGTAGGAAGAAAATTTTCACTCCCGTCACCGTGGCGTCGCATTCAGTCCTTCACAGCCGCTGCAGGTGAGGGCGGGGTGCTTGACCTCCTCAATGGCTCATTTAACGTGTGGAGAGACACGCCTACAACCCTGTCATTACCCACCCAATAACACTCCCACTCAAACCTCTCTCTCTCTCTCTCTCTCTCTCTCTCTCTCTCTCTCTCTCTCTCTCTCTCTCTCTCTCTCTCTCTCTCTTACGCCCACCTGGCCACGCCCATAGCAATAAATATTTTATCACCAATACCCGGAACTTGTTTTTGTCACCCACATTCTCATACTGTTTATTGGGTGAGAAAAGGGTTATGCATACAAACACAAACTATATATCATTCGTGGAGATCAATACATTACTGTGCGCAGCTTGATATTCTTTGTATATATAATCAATGTGTTATATATCTTCTGTGGTATTAATGCAGGAAGGTCGATTAGTTCTTTGGCAAAATTCTTAGGATCAGCAACCAGGGTAGAACAAGAAATAACGGGTTCATGCTTGAAAAATTTAGGTTTAGGAAGGAGATAGGAAAAAAATGGTTCTCAAATAGAGTGGTAGATGAATGGAACGGACTCAGTAATCATGTTGTTAGTGCTAGGACACTAGAGAGCTTTAAGAGAAGATTAGACAAGTTTATGGATGGGGATAATAGATGGAAATAGGTAGGTATACTTCATACAGGGACTGCCACGTGTAAGCCTGGTCGCTTCTTGCAGCTTCCCTTATTTCTTATGTTCTTATGTTATGTTCATGAAGAATTAGTTCGATTCCAAGCGGCAGCAACCACCAATGCAGACTGAGAGGTGATGCTTCTGTCCGGTGTCTGCAATGTGGTGGAATTATGCTTAGTCGTTGCAAGTACCGGGAAATAGTGAAATGTATAATCTCTCACTTGTTCTGTAAATTTCTACCCACTTACGGACCTTCATATACTAAACGCTCATTACCCATTCACGCACACACACGCGGGCGCACACACACACACACACACACACACACACACACACACACACACACACACACACACACGAGGGACATGGATATCGGTTATATAAGTCAATGGAATTATCAATAGTCTTTAATTAAGTCGGGTGTATGTTTTTCGGAACGGAATCCTTTACATAATTTAGCACAGTTGCTTTCCTCTCTATCTTCCCATCTAAGTAGACTTTGTATTTTGTTATGGCTGCGTCACGTACTGCGTTCCTTCTTTCTTTAAGACTTAAATTTTTGTTGTACATGTTGTTCTAACAAGGTATTCGTTGACGTTTTTGTTCTGAACAAATACAGAGAAGCAAAAAAGTAAAAATAAAACAAACAAACGAAGAAACAAACAGTCTTCATCGCTATTCCCTTTAAGTTGTACATATTGTGGTGAGGGTGTTATACAAGAGAGCATCACTCATTGTGCGAAATGAGAAAAGATTACTTTGAGAAATGAGAAAAGATTATTTTAAGTCTCATTGGCCTATTATCTTTTATTTCCTACTTTTTTTTTAGTGTAATACATTATCCATGCAAAGTCAGTCCCTGGCATCAATCATGTGACGGTATAGAGAATTTCCAATAACAAATGTTCTCAATCTAGGGCAGTTTTTTTTTTTTCTTCTTTTTACGCCTGGAGCTTAACCACGCTGTTATTCGATGCTGCATCTCAGTGCACATCTGGAACTATTTTATATATATATATATATATATATATATATATATATATATATATATATATATATATATATATATATATATATATATATATATATATATATATATATATATATATATATTATAAATAATTTATTTATTTATTTTTCATATTCATTGGTATTAATACTATATATATATATATATATATATATATATATATATATATATATATATATATATATATATATATATATATATATATATATATATATATATATATAATATATATATATATATATATATATATATATATATATATATATATATATATATATATATATATATATATATATATATATATATATATATATATATATATATATATATATATATATATATATATATATATATATATATATATTATAAATAATTTATTTATTTATTTTTTCATATTCATTGGTATTAATACTATCATAAAAGGCGAAGATCCTCGTGCCTTTCCTGGTCGCCGTCTCTACTGCAGAATTTCCTCCCTCATTTGCATAAATTGCAAAGGCCCTACATTTTCGAATACTAAGCTAATTTTCGAAGCAATAAAGAGCCGCATACCACAGGCTCCTGGATGCCACCTGACGTGGAAGAGTTACGGTGAGAAGACCAAAACCACTGAAGGCAAGGGAGGAGGGAGAACTGGAGGAGCCAGGTCCTTAAGTGTGAACAACATACATATAAATATAAGCAATTTCTTTCAAGATTACAATATATAAGCGCAGCAAAGCAACATTTATTTCTTCCCTGTTTTTTTATGCATGAAGTAGCACCTTCAGGAAAATATCCCAAAGAACCTGCTGCGTG
>NC_087154.1:2397500-2417500 GCF_035594125.1 Scylla paramamosain | reverse complement strand
TCTCTATCAAACAGATTAATTGGGATGTTCGCAATGGTCTAAAAAGAATTTTACACAAAAAAACTCGTTATGTTGGAAATAAATCTTTACGTCAGTTGTATGATATCAAACCAACGAAAAAAATGTGAGGAGCATTTTCAGCCACCATCATCAAGTAGAGAGTAAGAAATATGGTAAAACGAACAAAATACTATGCAAGTTATCTCTGGTTTGGGATGCATCAACACCTTGGGATGAATGCTATTTTTCCTCTCTATATAAGTTTAATTAATTTACTTAAGTTATACAATTAAAATACAACTTTGTAAATCCTGGTACATATGAAACAAACAATCATGTTTTGATGCGAATTGTCAGCAGGTCACTGGTGAATACTGTCTTCACATCGCGTCTACCAACGACTTCTATTAGTTGCCGCTTACCTGTTTACATTTACATTGTGTCCCCCAATGTCTTCTCTGAGTTGCCTTTCTCCTTTGGAAATGCAATCCATCATTTCACACCTTCATTCTTCTTTCGTGAGGTGTTGGTGCAGTCGATCACAGCACATGTACAGACCAGTGTTTTACAACAGCACTGCAGACTCCTATCTCAGGCGTCGTTTATTTATTTTTATTTATTTTTATTATTATTATTATTATTATTATTATTATTATTATTATTATTATTATCATTATTATTATCATTATTATTATCATCATTATTATAATTATTATCATTATTATTATCATTATTATCATTATTATTATTATTATTATTAATATTATTTATTTATTTATTTTATTTATTTATTTATTTTTTTGAGAGGTCGGTTTGTCTAATAAATATGATAACACTGAGAGCTTAGTTAATAACTGTTCTGTACAGTGTGTACCACCGAGTCACGTTAAATACTGTTACAATATACTGTACATTTAGGATTAATAGTTTGTAGCATACAGGAGCAGTACATCAAAATGTATCATGAGAGGTATTTTAGAATAATATGCATCTCCGAATTCTACAATAAAACAACCGGCCACCACCGGCAACTCTGCCCATTGAGAATCCCCTAACTAGGATAATACTTTGAAAGTGAGTTTCAGATACTTCTCTAATTTTCGTCAACATGGTTAAGTAACAAAAGTGGACAATAAAGTAGATTTACCGCACGTAAGACTTATCCAGTTGCCGGATGCGTGAAAGCATGAAGACGTTGTTGTGACGCCACGCTCCGCCCCATCTCCACCACAAAGAGGGAATGCTGCCGCTCCTGCTACTGCCAGCAGCATTACTGTGAATCTATCTGGTTAGTTTTATCCAGTACTAGCAACCTACTTTTATGATATCTGGTGGAACAGTCTGTCATTGACTTTTACGTGACACTAGCACATCGTGGGGTTATTCCGTTTACATCAAGCTGAATTTCCTTTCTTTTCTGTGTTTTAATCAAAACTTCCCTCTAATCCTATATATTACTTGATTACTTGGAAATATTATGCACTTTTATTTTGCTCTTATCTAATTGTAGGTATAGTTTACTCAAGATCTAACCAAGGATTGTGAGTTTACTGTACCTACTACGTTCATGCCTAAAAAACGTAAGGCAGTACATAATTTCCAAGCATGGATCGTACATGAAAGGAAATGAAACGTGATCAGTAAACAAATTATGCAAACATAATGCTTAGCACACATTATATTTTATACTTCATTACTATTACGAAACAAACCCTACCATCGAGGGTGGAGCTGAGGAAGTGACGCCATTAATAATGTCGTGCCACCTTCATGCGTCCACCGCTGGGTCTTACGCGCGTTAATTTGCAAGTGCCTTTATTCTCCACGTTCGTCACTTGACCGTTGTGAAGAAAATTATCAGAGTGTTTGAAACTCTTACACTCAAAATATAATCCATATTCATCAGTTTGTTAGAGAGGTATTCCCGAAAAAACGATGAAACACACTCTTTGAATCCCATGGCAGATACTGCTTTTCATTCACCAATGTTTCTAATCATAACACGAGCGATGATGATGATGATAATAATTATAATGACAATGCTGATGATAATAATAATAATAATAATAATAATAATAATAATAATAATAATAATAATAATAATAATAACAATAATAATGTATTATTATTATTATTATTATTATTATTATTATTATTATTATTATTATTATTATTATTATTATCACTATTATTATTATTATTATCATCATCACAATTATCACCATCGCCATCATCATCATCATTATTATTATTATTACGTGTAAGGGAAAAACTACGACGACGTTGTCGAAGAATTATGAAGAAAATAAATAAGTAAAGAGACATGGGTCATAACGGTGACCAACAGCAGCAATAATAATAACGCTCAGAAGTGCAATGATCTGTCCCACTAAGTGTACTAATATTATGTTCCCTTCATGAAAATTATGCTGGGTAATTGCCATTATCCTCACCGCGTTCCTCCCCTCTCTCCATTCATTCGCGCCGCAGTCCTCCCTTCATTTGCCTTCCCCTCATATTATCTCGCGGGAACACGCTGCTGTGCCTCCCTTGCCGTCGTTCGAGCAGAAATTATCCCTCCTGGGAAGGCTCGCCCGTCGCTGCCACAATGCCCACACGCACCCTTGTGCTGATTACTCCGCCGCGCTACACTATTACTACTCAGGCGTCCCTCCCCCAACGAATTACTCACATATAACTTGAAAAGGAGTGCTACATACTGCTACCTTGTGGAATTAATGTTAGCCCTGAACGAAGCACGGAGAAATTCATCAGCAGCAGCCTGCAGGTCCTGACGGTATTTTAACCTATAAAGAATGGTTCATTTCATCTACGTAGTAACCAGATCCAATACTCCTTACTCTGATTTCTGGAATAACACGATTAAGTTCTCGAGTCCTTCTCAACCAAACAAGGCTCCTTATTACTTAATTAGAAATTCTGATGTTAAAGATTAAATTTTCTTCCTTTTGACATATACTCTGCTTCTGAGTGACAGTGAACCACTTCACTCATGTCTAAAGAGATCCATCTATACAGCTTCTCAAAACAAGATGAATTCAAAAGGTGTTCGTTTCCTCAGTTCATGCTCCTCGTTGAACAAATTATCATTGTTGTTTTGCAGTAATATCCAGAGAATAAGTTACTGCTTGTATATGCACACTAATAGCATACCTGTCCCGATACGATTGCCAGACTGCACAAAATAGTTACATCACTCGTATACTTATTACTGAAATGAATTCTTGTTGAAGTTAACGCATACGAATGTGTTCACTTTCCTGTTCCTTGATTAGATGCATTAGATAGTATATATTCCTACATTTATAAGTATGTATAATACGTTTGTGTGCGTGTGTGTGTGTGTGTGTGTGTGTGTGTGTGTGTGTGTGTGTGTGTGTGTGTGTGTGTGTGTGTGTGTGTGTGTACGCGCAGCTATAAGGAAAGTGGAGTAAACCATCCTTTAGTGGGAAGTCTAGTATGGTTATTTTCTTTTTTTTTTTCACTTTCAGAATTTTGCTACAGAGTTACTACCACAATGGTTGTCACCGGCAGTGTTAGGAGGGATGCCTTTGTAAGGAATCTCCTCCTGTGTGTGTGTGTGTGTGTGTGTGTGTGTGTGTGTGTGTGTGTGTGTGTGTGTGTGTGTGTGTGTGTGTTTGCGGAGGGTAAACAAGGGACAACAAAGCCTTCATTTTTTGGCATATGTGTACAATTCCTCTAAATTCAAACTTCAAAATGTGTCTTTACATATAACTTTCAAGAAAAAAACATCTGAGTGCCACCTCTTTCATGTGATCTAAAAAATGTAGATTCTTTGGTAATTCAATTCAAAGAAAAGTTAAGAGTACGCCGCAGAGGTCAAAAAGAATTAGTCGTCTTCCCACGTTGCGGACACACGTGAGGGGGATCAAAAACACCTGCGACCTATGGATCCTTATTATTATTATCATTATTATCATTTTTTTTTTTAGATTAATACGAGTAACTACTTGTTGCTAAAAAGGAGTCCACGTCATGAGAGAGAGAGAGAGAGAGAGAGAGAGAGACGAGAGAGGAGGTCGAGAGAGAAGAGAGAGAGAGAGATGAGAGAGAGAGAGAGAGAGAGAGAGAGAGTAGAGAGAGAGAGAGTGAGTGTGTGTGTGTGTGTGTGTGTGTGTGTGTGTGTGTGTGTGTGTGTGTGTGTGTGTGTGTGTGTGTGTGTGCTTGTGTTTTCCAAGCGCCTGACCTTTATGGCTGATTGAATTTTTCCATATTTCTTTAACTATTTAAAAATGAAATCGGGGCATTGAAAAAGTAAATCAGCTAATCCCAATGGAGGTCGTATTTTGGGTAAGTTTTTATTTTGCTTACCTATCTGTCTATCTACCTAATTATCTATCTATCTATCTACCTATCTATCTACCTATCTATCTATCTATCTACCTATCTATTTAATCCTTGGGACCACGGCCTTAAAAATAATAAAATAAAATAAATAAGAGTCACAACAACGCTCTACTGAAAATACTAATACTCTGAAGTCTACCCTAAGGAACGTTGTCGCTGCTGCAGGAGTCACAACTGTCACTCAAACGTTAATATGTCATATGAAGGCGGTGATATTACCTGTAGTAGGTTTTGATGGCTGCAATAATCAAATGGTTGATTGATGGGCGACATTCATTCAGTCAGTCTCTCTCTCTCTCTCTCTCTCTCTCTCTCTCTCTCTCTCTCTCTCTCTCTCTCTCTCTCTCTCTCTCTCTCTCTGTGTGTGTGTGTGTGTGTGTGTGTGTGGTAAACTTATGAAATTAATCCTTAAACTAATCCTTAACTTATGCAAAATTGGAATTATCCGTAACATCAGAGAGAGAGAGAGAGAGAGAGAGAGAGAGAGAGAGAGAGAGAGAGAGAGAGAGAGAGAGAGAGAGAGAGAGAGAGAGAGACAGAGACGACAAACTACTTGAGTAAAACACCCTTTCCCTTTTCACCCACTCACCAGCCACAACTCCTCCAGGCTGATGAAAAAAGGCCAGCATCCAAATGGCGCCCTTAGCATAAACCTCCATGAATATTGCAATGCCGCCCCTTTAGTATATGGGCTAAGGGAGAGTGTTGGGTGGCTGGCTTGGAGGGGAGGGATGGGAAACGCGACACATGTAACAAGTTAGCGCTTATATATGTATGTATGTATGTATGTATGTATTCAGGTAGGTAGGTAGGTAGGTGTGTGTGTGTGTGTGTGTGTGTGTGTGTGTGTGTGTGTGTGTGTGTGTGTGTGTGTGTGTGGAGGGGGGAGGGGCGGAGTCAGTATTGTAAAAGGGGAGAGAGAATGGCTTGTAGAGGGGAAGGAATATAGAAACAATATAGAAACGGGAAAGTTACAATATCTCTTTTTATGCACGAAAATAATATATCTCTTTCCGTGAATTCCGTGTCTTTTCATTCAAGACTCATTTTACGATATCTTTTTACGCCAGTGAGTGTCAGAACGCTCTATTTTTCTTTTCGTATAAACGCTATCAAAATTCTCAGCAGAAAAGACAAAGACCGCCGAGATTTTGGTGGGAACGAAGGAACGTCTGAAATTTTGATACGTGGGAATGAAGTGAGAGTGAATGGATGGATAGACGAAAGAGAAGAAAGTAAGCAAGATAAAGGTCAGAGAAGGGAAGGGGAGATGGACAGGACGGGTGGTAACGTACGTGTGTGTGTGTGTGTGTGTGTGTGTAGGAGAGAGAGGAGAGAGAGAGAGAGAGAGAGAGAGGAGAGAGGAGAGAGAGAGAGGAGAGGAGAGAGAGAGAGAGAGGAGGAGAGAGAGGAGAGAGAGGGAGAGAGAGAGGAGAGAGAGAGAGAGAATGACACAGATAAAGCAGAAAACGGATATGAGGCGAGACGAGAGAATAATCCTTCCACGGCAGGACTCAGCAAGGTGACTGGCGAGTACGAGGGGAGTGAGAGGAAGAAATAAGAAAAACAATAAAGGGAGATGGAAGTGATACAAGACAGAAAGGAAGCGTGGAGACAAACAATGAGGCCAGCTTAGGAAAATCATGAGATAAAAGAATACACGATAAGACAAAACAAAAGAAGTAGTAATAAAAGAGAAGTGGTTTGAAAAAAAAAGAATATATGGAAAAACTAATGAAGAGTTGAAAGAAATTACCGAAATTACAACCAGAGAAAAGGAAGAAATATAGAAAAAAAGAGAAATAAGACAGAAAAGACATGCGAATTTACATACCAAGGATTTGAAAGTTGAGTGTACCGTGATTTTAAAGAATTCTGTAGCAATTTTCATCTCTTTCATCTTTAAGGACGGTTCGGAAATGAGAGAGAGAGAGAGAGAGAGAGAGAGAGAGAGAGAGAGAGAGAGAGAGAGAGAGAGAGAGAGAGAGAGAGAGAGAGAGAGAGAGAGAGACGAAAATACACTGCAAGACTAAAGTGTGCAGAAAGGTAAGAATAAAAAAATCTGGTCGGTTCGTTGGACTGCTGTAAAATTCACTCATTTTTTTTTTCTTAGATGCACATGATTGGAATTACACCATCCGTGTGTGTGTATGTGTGTGTGTGTGTGTGTGTGTGTGTGTGTGTGTGTGTGTGTGTGTGTGTGTGTGTGTGTGTGAACGGTAAAGAAAAAAACGTCAAGAACGCTAAAACTTTCTATTTTTACCATGTCAGGTTTTCCTTTTTACCGCTTCAAGCTTTCCTTTCCGTGTAACTTTCCCACGTCCTCCGCTCCTCCCCTCCATTCCGTGTTAGTGAATCTGTTAATTTCGTACAAGTTTTTGGATTCGACTTTAAATTTCTTTGCGACTTTGTCTTCAATTTAACTTTTTTTTTTTCAGTTAGATAATATTACTTTTATCATCGTTATATTTTTGTTTTTCTGATTTTCTTTTTCTTGTTATTGTTATATAATGATGAAATTAAGATGACGATACTACTACTACTACTACTACTACTACTACTACTAATAATAATAATAATAACAGCAATGACAAAAATAAAAATAATGGGTCTCAAGAAAAGCAAGCGATAATGTACCAAAAAGACATCCACACACACACACACACACACACACACACACACACACACACACACACACACAGAGAGAGAGAGAGAGAGAGAGAGAGAGAGAGAGAGAGAGAGAGAGAGAGAGAGAGAGAGGGAGGCAGCAGGAATGGAAACTCATTTGGAGGATCCCCTCTTGAATGAGCTGTTCTGCCTCGAGTCCTTGAAAACTTCCCCCGCGATGCGACGTCCGCTCTGACCATATAATATACACCGAGAAATTCTCCGTCACAAAAATAAAAAAAAGACTTTGTGGAATCGAGAACAGCAGGCCATTTTTTCTATTTATTTATATTGGAGTACGCCAGTTTTGTGTAGTTTCCCTTCTTCTATCAACAATCCTTGGATCTTCCCTCTATGAAAGTGTTCGTCTAAAAAGGCTAGTCTTCGTGTCGCGGTCCGATGAATTGCTGCTTCAAATCCTAGAGCAGCTTGCGTTTCTTTGATTTTTCCTATTGGGGTCCGCCACTTCTTCTATCGACAGTCCTTCCAGTTTCCCAGCATTTTCTCTACTACGTGCGCTTGTATCGGTCTTAAGTATTTTCTTTCCTTTTCATCCTCCCTCTCTTACATCCATTTTTCTTCCTCTGCTCCTCCTCCTCCCTTTGACAAATCCTCCTAAATTTAATCTGACGCTTCGTTGATCTTCTCTTGATCGTCTCTAAGGTTTCGGTCACCTTCATTAATAGCCTCCTTATCCTTTTTTCCACCCCTTCACTTTACTTGCTGCTTCTCTACGATTTCCGTCGTTTTTGGATTTTTGCCTCCAAATCTGAGGGGTCTTTGATGACTTTAGTCTTTATGTCTCTCTTGCCTTTTTCCTTCATCAATCCCTCCCTTCTTTTACGGAGTTTTATTACCGTAAAAGGAAAAGATCACAAGAGAAAGTTAGATTAAGTACGTACTCACACACACACACACTCAGAACTCTCTCTCTCTCTCTCTCTCTCTCTCTCTCTCTCTGTCTCTCTCACACACAAAAAAAAAATAATAATAATTTGCCGCTAATGAGTCAAAAAAAAAAAAAAAAAAAACGATCATAAATGCTACAAATAAATTTGGCTTAAACAGAACAAAGAGAAGGAAGAGAGGGAATTAATATTAGAGGGGAAGAGGATTAATGGCCAAGTGTTACTGTCTTCTTATATGAAGAAACAGCAAAAACTCCGACGTTAATTTTCAAGCTGATATTTGATTACGACTCGGGTTTGTCGAGATACTTTACACGAATTAAATTATATCTGACACACACACACACAAACACACACACACACACACACACACACACACACACACACACACACACACAGACACACACACACACACACACACACACACACACACACACACACACACACACATCGCTCGGCAGCTCAGTGGAGAGTGTGCTACCCTGCCCCTCAACAAGTGTAGGGTCAAACACACTCACGTCGCTAAGGATTTTTCACAACATCAAGCGGTTACTATCCCCTTTGAGCAAGGACATGAAGGTGACGTCCCAGCTCTATATGTGCATAGATCGCTCACCATGAGTTCTACACCTATTGCGGGAGAGCAGGCGAGGCGAATCCAGCAACCGTTCAACTGCTTGGATGAATTGCGCTCTCACAGGCGCGCGCGCACACACACACACACACACACACACACACACACACACACACACACACACACACACACACACACACAAGACGGAGAAGAATCTCAAGAAATCGTCAAGCGTGATCAGTTGTTTACTTAAAGGAGGTTCTGCGGACAAGTCTTACACTTCTGTACGTATAAGCAAGTCCAAAGGGGGAGAGATCTTCCGTCTGATCCATGGATGACTGGTGGCCTCCAGGTTATGAACCCCATCCGTCTTGCAGCTATCAGGTCTTAGCGGATTACTCAAGCAACAAGAGGAGAGGCAGTGCTGTTCCTTCACTCACTATACAGCTATCTGCCACTCTCAGACAGCTTCATGTCAGCCTCAAGTACTACTGCGCGTCTCTCTCCCTGTCTTGTGCAGGAGTCCTTTTATGGCAACAAAATGCTGAGGTGGCTGGAGGGCCGTCGAGGGATCCCTGCCACTCACACGGGAGGACGACAGGCGGGTGTGATAGAGGAGACGCGCGCGGAAAGGGAAGTGGGAGTTTGTGGTTTATTGCGTCTTAAAGGGGCTACGTATTAGCACGGCAAGGTGGAGGACGATGGGTGTTATGACTCCTAGAGATGAACTGAGCCTTTCTGTCAGTATGTATGTGTGTGTGTGTGTGTGTGTGTGTGTGTGTGTGTGTGTGTGTGTGTGTGTGTGTGTGTGATAATACCCCGTCTTTCTGATTCTACATTGATAAGAACCACGCGACTATGGACACTGACATCACGCCGATCATTTCAAGACAATTGCTGCAGCTAGTTGCGTCGACGGTACTGCTGGTAAACTTCAGCGAGGCGAGCAGCTCAGAGAGGGGGTAAGCTGCAGGAAGGCTCAAGGAATGATCAGCCGTGGCAAAGTAGCCCACAATAGTATTTACTCAAACCTTTTACTTATCTATTCGTCTTACATATCTATTTATATTCGTATATTCAGATATTTATTAAAGGAGCGCTTGCTTTTAAGCACTAACCCTCGACTTTATACCTTGAATGTGGACGTCAACTCAGGAACGACTGTGCTGGACATCTTTTTGAAAGCAAGTGGCACAAAAACTATGGAAGAGAAGGTTCCTTATCAATATCACTTTTTTTTTTTTCTAATCCAATGTATCTCTGAGCTGTCGTGGACAATTCTCCTTAGGCCTAAAGCCACCCTTCACCTGGAAAGACCATTCGGTCCCAAATTGATTATGAATACACGCTTCGTAAAGAACACATCCACACCCAGACCACGCTCGCCCACTCAAACGTATGCTAACAAAAAAGTAAATAAATAAAGAAAGAAAGAAAAATAGAAAGAAAGAAAGAAAATAAACAAATAAATGAAAAATAAAATAAAATGAATAACGTGCGCGTGAGTGTGTCCCACATCTCACGTTTGTCTAACCTGCTCTCCCTCACACTGACTGTACATTATGATGCTAACGTGTCTATGGCCATCACAACTTTTCAGCCTAGTAATTTCCACTGTGTGTGTGTGTGTGTGTGTGTGTGTGTGTGTGTATGACTGGCTGACTTCTAGTAATCGCGGAGTAGGCAATGAATAAAAGAAATGAGGTTGGAGAAGGATCGAAGAAAGAAAGTGAAATATAGTAACGGAAAAATGACGAAATGTCATGTTTTCTTTCCATAAGTAAGTGGGTGACTCTATTATTTTCGTTTTTTCTTAGTATTTTACTTTATTTTCTTGTATGATATAATTTTCTATTATTCTGGGTTCACTTTTCTTACAACAATACGTTTCAATTAAATCCTGTTGGTCTTGGTCTATACGAGTATCTTCCATTTTCTCTCTTATTAATTTACATTACTTATTTTTCGTGCTTTTAATTTATCAGGTGAGCTGTTACTTATATAATATCGTCATCATATTGAACACAGACCCATGGATTTCCGGGATGGCATATTTGTAGTGTAGGAGGCATACAGGCATCGTGAAATTACACTGCACTGGGTGAGATAATCATATCACCTCAGCATCTCATTATTGATGCGGGACCTAATGACACGTAATCATCATCTGAAACACACACACACACACACACACACACACACACACACATACACACACACACACACACACACACACACACTACTACTACTACTACTACTACTTTAAAAATCCAGTTTCTAAGAAGCTTATAATATATAAACCTGGAGGAGGATAAATAGATTCCAGGTAAGTTAGGGAAGATTATATTAATTGCTAAGATCACGCATAGCATCGTCTTTCTCAAACTTTATTTCTGTATATGAAATATTTCATATTCCTTATTTTTTATTAACGAAATATTAAAGAAATTAATGAACATTACTCTATCTCAATCCTTCTTTTTTATCCTCTTCTGTTCCATTTATCCTTCGCCGTGATCTGACCTCACCCAAGCCAGCTTCACCTGGCTCCCTACCCACATCCTTGTGTCTCACCTCGTCATCCTCCCAGATTCCCTCGCCACACTCCCTGATCTCGACCAACCTTCCCCTTCTGCCAGTTGCCAGCCAACTCCTTGAACTTTCACAGTCCAGTCTCTTTTTTCTTTTTATTTACTTATTATTTATTATTTTTATTTATCGTCTTTGGCACTAGGGTGCATGAATTTCTCAATAGTTCCTGGACAAGTGAGTTAAGAAAAGCTTGGGATGCACTGGCATAGGAGATATAATAAGCTTGTCTTATATCCTTAGATTTTTATATTCTCATGTGCAAACATCTGCAGTCCTGGACCATGGCAGTTGGGCTGAGACAGACGGCCAGGACCTCCACCACCAGGTGGGATTCTCGCAGCAGCAATAAAACAGCGTTACTCGTACAGTCTTTCATTATTCTGATGACGGTGACTGTCGAAACCGTTGGCGGGCAAGTGATGAACGGATGGCAGAGCGAGTACCTTCTGCTCTGACAAGAAAGGATCTCGGCGCCGCAGTAACTCACCATCGTCATAACCCTTTGCTTTGGCGCAGAGATGCTGAAACATGAGCTGCAAATCCTGGTAACGGAGACACAAACACGTCCGTAGAAACCATCAAGTAAGAGAAATGGCTACGATCCCCGCAACATATCCAATATATATATATATATATATATATATATATATATATATATATATATATATATATATATATATATATATATATATATATATATATATATATATATATATATATATATATATATATATATATATATATATATATATATATATATATATATATTTATCATCATGCAAACGTGGACAGCGTTCGCTTTGAATAACAAACTCCATACAGAGAATGCATTCAGTTAATCGTAGGGTAAGCTGTCCCTCTCCCATCAACGGCAGGAACCGAAGGGATGTGGAAAGCGCCTTGCAGGCCCAGTGTACGGCAAGAAGGCATCAGGTCTTCAGCAGACAGGTTATTGCCATCCAGCGAGTTTGTTGTTACATGTTACTGCTGGAGATTCCAATAAGTCATCTGCCTGCCTCACCTCCCTATCGTGAGTCTCGGCACAGTGTAGCTTCTCTTTGATCTACGCGGTCACCGCTACCACGCCCATGAAGCAATCTTGTTGAGCATTGCCACTGTACAGCGAAAGATACGTCTTAATACAAAGGTTTCCATTCACACCCGATAAGACAATACTTAGAATGGAAATTCATTGCTAACAAACAGGAAATGTCCAGCTTGGTGTTAAGGATACAATTAAAGCAATCTTACAAAAGGGTTGTATGCAAATTTCAACACTCTGTCCTGAAAATAGAACACATTGACTAAACAGGAGCATGCCGTTGTAATTAAGTCGACCTCTCCTCTGAACTGTTTGGCTTTGGATTGCAATAACATTTTTTATTGCTTTCCTTCTACTAGAATATAATATGTCTAATATAATGTTTAGAGTTTATTACTTCAGGAACTACAATTACTTTGACACTCGATCACACAGCAGTCTTAAGCAGAAGGGACTGTCGGCAAGCAGGTCATTTGGTTCTGGGATCCTATCATAAAATTATTTGCTCTTCAAAAACAACAGGCCTCAGCACCAACACAAGGGAATACTTGAGCCTAAGTCACATTGGGACAATGTTCACGGTGGCATTAAGCTTTAGGCCTTCCCCACATTTCCCCAGACAGCCGTTTATCGATTAGTGCGCAAGAGGGAAGCAAAAGCTGAGTGAGTTGTGTCATTTAGTCATTTAACAAGGATGGAACAAAAACAAGAGTTTTTAGCTTGGTACGTCAAAGAGGCTGGAAGACTCTATAATATATAAACACCTACAAGTTCGTAACAGGCCATAAGGATTCAGGATTACAAAACCTGTATTAGCGGGAAAGTCATACAAGAGAGAGGGTGAGGAGTCCCTATCTCACTGTGGGAAAAGGGAGAGAAGGCACGGAGGGCAGTAACAGAAAGGAATGAAAGGATGCGAGAAATGAAAAAAATACAGCGAATTTAGGTCGAGGAAATGGATATGAAAGACCCTGAAAAAGGGGACCGCAAGAATGTCATAACTGTGAGGGGACGAAAGTTATGACAGGGAGAGGGGAACGAAAGCCACAGTAGGAAGTACTGGCCGCTGCAGGAAAGTCTCATGGTGGACTTTTTTTTTTTTTCCACACTGAATTAAATGACATGAGGGAAGGACATAATCCTTTACCTGTTGTGGCTTCTCCTCTAACTTAATTAAGTGTGTGGTGCAAGTTAAGGAGTATCATTTCGGAAGATTTTGGATAAAGTTTTTTAGATGCTCTTTTTTCCATTAAATACAATGGCTATTGTTTTCTTATCAGACTATTGTAGTTAAAAAGAACATTTCTTAATAAAATACATTAAAATACAACACAATATAAATAAAAAAAAGCTATAAAGTACAAATAAACATTAACATACTTTAAAAGATATGACTGAATTGAAAGGTCAAAAGAAGCACCAATAAAATTATTATGTACTTCACTAAATAAATAACACAGAAGAGTGTTAGACCTGTAGAGGACGATATCATTAACATTGTAGCTAAAAGAAGAATTAATAGAGTCATTTTAAAATTATACAACTGACAACTAAAATTAAAATATATCAAGGTAGATTATAAAAGATGTAGCACATAAGTGATGAGTAGAAACTTTTAAAACTTGAGCGATTAGCAATATGATAATATTATATCAGGTAAAAGGTTATAAAAAATATATCTATATATGTATAATAAAAGAAACCATCCTGACATTATAATGACCAAAGGTCACTGTATGAGAGCAACTCATTTAAATAAGACCATTATTCTTCATGAAGTAATTCTTTATGGCAGTTTTCATCGCGTGTAAAGCTGCACTTGTCTTTAAATTGGTGGGCTGTTCATGCTAAAGTTGAGTTCCTCTCACTACAAATGATCCGGAGCAGCGTTGGTGTGATTTCTAGAGAATCTTGTTGTTTTGAATGATGTTCATGACAAGAGGAAAGCAGAATAACTACTCTGTATAACGTTTGTTAGTTGCTTTGAATATTGCTCAAAGATATAGTTCTTGCTAATTTTGAGCCATTGCATTTCGTTTGTGAGACAACCGACTGATAAATAAAATAAACGTTTATATACGTACATACGCAAATGAAAAATAAACAAATAAATAAATGTAGTAGTAGTAGTAGTAGTAGTACAAAGTATAGTCGATGAAGGACTATAATATGTGAAGTTTTAAACAAGGGCTTTCAATCTGTATTTACAAAGGAATTGTCACTTCATATAGACGACAGGATACAAACTACATCACACAATCTGAAAAAAAAAAACATCCACTTAGTAAAAAAGTCATAAAAAGAATTGAAAAACCTAAATACGAGAAAGACTGAAGAAGCAGATTAAATATCTATTACGGTAATAATAGAATGCGCGAAAGAATAAAGCGAGCCTCTTTATATAATATTCAAAGTCCCTAAACCAAGCCAAAGTACTAATATTGTGGAAAAAAAAAGTAAATATTGTCCCCCTATAAAAAAAAAATAAGCAGTGCCCACTGAATTACAGACCCGTCTCACTCACTGGCGTAAACAAAACAATAGAAAAAACAATAAGAAAAAAGTGGATAGACCATTTGGGTAAACACGATATGGTGACGGAGATAATTCGGTTGTAGAAAAGCATAATCATGTGTGATCACAGATCTTGTGGTGCCGCAACACTCAACACTAAGAAAGTACAGTTAGAAATTGTACAAAAAAAAGAGAAGTTTTTCTGACAGAGCAATCAGCCAATGGATATTCATACCTTCCACTTGCAAAAGAAAATAAATAACTGCTTCCATGGAATTCGAACTTCTATAATATCTAAACTCCACTCCAACACAAAATACTACAGTAGAAGAGAGGCAGTGAGCGTGTTTCAAACCAGTAAGTATTCGTAGATCCTGACGGCGGTGAGAAAATAGAGCACTGGTAAGACTAGACTCCTGGCCTTGGATAGGAGTAGATACAGATGCGAGTGCAAGATGGGGAAGCGAGAGGCCGGAGTCTAATCAAGGAGATAAAACTGAAATCTGAGAGTGACTGTAGGCTTTGAAGTAATGGAGGGGCTGAATCAACTTAAGGAACGTGGTGAAAGATGAAAAAGCGGAGAACAGAAGGTGAAAAGAACGATGATACCAAAGGAATGTAGAAAAAAGACAAAAAAATCGTGTCAGAAACAAGGCAAGAGATAAAATAATATAGAAGAAAAAGAAATGAGGGACAGTTCTCGAAATGAAGATGAAATTATGCGAAGAAAAAAAAAAATGGAGGAAAGATGAAAGGCAGTAAATGATGGCAATGAGATATTATGTGTTACAAAGAAGAAATATGGGAAAAAAAGTTGTAAAAAGCTGAATGAGAGAGAGAGAGAGAGAGAGAGAGAGAGAGAGAGAGAGAGAGAGAGAGAGAGAGAGAGAGAGAGAGAGAGAGAGAGAATGGTAGGGATGTAGAGATATAGAAAAAAAAAGATAATAAAGGAAAATATAGAAATAAAAGAAAAAAAAAGAGGAGTAGGGAGATGAATCAAGGAATAATATAAAAAGCAGAGAAAAGGAATGAAAATATAAAGGGACAAGGGAAGCGGAAGGGCAATAGAGAGGGATGGAGGAAGGGAAGGAAGGACAGACGAACAGACGAACGGACGGACGGACGAGGAAACGAAGCGAAAAATGGAAGGAAAGTGAAGGAGAAAAGTCAGAAGAAGAGAAGTGACGGGGAGGTGGAAAAAGAAAGAATGTTAAGGGAGTATAGCAGGAAGAGAAAGTAGGAGGAAGTGAGAAAGGGAGGAAAGGAGAAATATGGAAGGAGGAAGGAGAGGAGGAGACGAGTAATCTGGGTCTTGTTATCTTAAAGGAGTGTGTTCCGACTCAGGAAATGGCGGCAGGACTCGAGACTGGGGCGCGTGTGTGTCGGGGCAGGAGGAGACCTAGAGAAAGTGTTGTTCCAGGCCAGTGGAAAAGTTTCACGGCAAACACGTTTCTTTGTCTTTTTTTGTCTTTGTTTTTTTTTTTTTTCCAGTCTCCTCTTTGCTCCTTCATCCTCATCCCCTTCATCTCTTCACACATTTCTCTCCCTCTTTTCCGCCTCTTCTCCTCTTCCTCCTCCTCCTCCTCCTCCTCCTCGCCTGCTTCTTCATCTCTCCACAAATTTTCTCCCTCCCTCGTTTCTCTCCTCTTTCTCTGCTTCCTCATCCCCTTCATCCCTCCGCACTCTTATCTTCCATTGTCTCCTCTCCCCCCATTTCTGTAATCTATATTTTTATCTTCCTTATTTCCTTTTCCACATTTCAAATTGTCTCATTTCAATATTATAATTTCAGATCCTTCCTATATCCTTTCCATCTCCTCCCACTCACCATTTGCACAATATCTTCCTTTTTCCTCAAATTTTTATCTCTTATTCCCTTTCCATCTCCTCCCACACTTGATTCTCACAATAGCATCTTTCCACCTTAATCTTTTTGCTGTCTCCTCTTAATATCTTTCCTCTCATACGCTCGTCATATTATCTCTTTGCATTCTCCTCCTTCGGTCGTACCATCTCCTTACACAACGTCCATGTTCCTTGACCAACGCAGTACACTTAAAGCACCTACTCTCCCCACGCTATTACCTTACACAAACCTATACTTATGTTCCCTGAGTCTCTTCTCTCTGGTGGCTCACTATCATCTTCCAGCGTTTCTTCTTTATTTCCTTCTTTCTTTCTCATCTTTCTCCCTTCCTTCGTCCCTGCATTCATCCGAACTCTCGCAGTCGATGTCGTAGTTATCGTTATTTTTTTTTTTACCATTATTCTTTCTTTCTTCTCTTTTATCGCCTTCCTTTCTTTCGTTTCTTTATTCGAACTCTTACCATCATCATTATTCAGCTTTTCTTCTCTCTGTCATCATTCAGTCTTCCTTTCTCTCCCCCTTTCTCTCTCTTTCATTTTTCTCTCTTCCTTCGTTTTTTTTTTTCCCTCTAATCCTCATCATCATTATCCATCTTTCCTTCCTCTCTTCTTTCCTCCCTCTCGACTATCATAATCTTAACCTTTCTTTCTTCCCTCTCTCTCCTCCTCATTTCCCTAATCCCCTTCTTTATTCCGCACCGCAAGCACCTTTAGGCTACCTCGTGGCTTACCATGCAGAGAAAGAAAAAAAATAAATCAATTAACATTTTTTCCATCATGATCACTTAGGTCCATCTCTTTTTCTTATTTTTTTTCTCCTCCCGTGTCACCTTTTCTTTTCCATCACAAACAAAAGTCTTCTGTCTCTCTCATCCACCCACCTCCTTTCTCACGCTCGTTCCTTCATCATAAACACAAATTAAGTTTCCTTCTCCAGAGAAGAGACGTGATGAAATTTGGAATATTTGTGAAGAGGATGAAAGCGTAATCTCAGTTTGGCTCTCTAACTTCCTACAACAAACAGGACGAAGATTAACTAATTAATATGATAGCTGAACACTAACTTACACATTGCAACATGATAGAAACCAAAGAAGTAAAAAAAAAAGCAAATGCAAAGAACACATGTGCGAAAAAAGACGACTATATACGACATACAATTAAAGATGAAAGATCGCAGGGATGAAAAAGTCACATAACACCACCGCCATGAAAACAAAGGCAAGATAACAAAGGAAAGCCTGGGAGAACCTTTGATGCAAGCGAAAAGTTTTAAGTGTTGAAAGAAAAGGAAATGGAAGCGTTAAATCACTAGTCCGATATATTCCAGATAGATCGATGGACGAAAAATAGACCTAGATTAATAGACACATGAACAGAATTACAAGTAGATCGTTTTAATCTCGTATGAGAAAAATGTAATACAATATATCATTTAAAGGAAGACAAATACTTGAATAATATAGAATCTTTTCACAGATATAACAAAAACAAAATATGCTATTGACCTTTTAGTTATCCTATCACAAGAGAGATTAAATGCAATGTATTAAAAAAAAGACAAGAGCTTGCATATACAAAACTTATTATTTTTCTTGGGGGAGAGAGAGAGGATGTATTTTGACCCTTAACATATAGCCATCGATCTTTTGGTTTACATTTACACACTCACACACACACACACACACACACACACACACACACACACACACACACACACACACACACACACACACACACACATACACACGACAACAATTAGAATATGAGCATAGATTTTATTTCATTTATTATCACCTTCGGCCATCATGATTTCAAAGGAATCGTCTATCGGGAAAACACGGATGCAATGGACGAGTGGACAGGTGTGATTGGTAAGCGTCACAAGGACCTAGAGAGGCTTGTTCACATATTGAATAAGACAAACTATACTAAAACCTATACTACATCTACCCATACCTACCTATAATATAAATTTAAAAAGAGAGAGAGAGAGAGAGATTCCTGGTCGTAGTGTGTGGCGCTGAAGGACACGTTATGATATTCTTGTCTAGATGTGTCGTCTCCAGGTTGAGCATTTTACGAGCTGCTCCAAAGCTGTAGATTAATTCCAAATATGCAAGACGAGCAAAGAACAGGAATGTTTATGCAACGTTCTTTTTATGAGAAGTGTTAAGAGGATTACTTAGGTTTAGTCCTTCTGTCTGCGTGTTCGGTTGGCTGGCTGTTTGTGTGTCCGTTCCTCTTTGTTTTATATGCCTGCCTGCCTGCCTGCCTGCCTGCCTGCTCCCCCCCCCTCTCTCTCTCTCTCTCTCTCTCTCTCTCTGCTCACTCTATATAAAGGGAAAATCGATTCGGTCTTCTGCAGCACGACAGTAATTACCCTTCACGTCACTTTAAGCCTTCCAAGGACACTATATATTTCCGACTTTTCTCTCTTTCCAATAGTATTTGTGTTATAGGTTTGGGTCACGATTTTAGAATCTCTACAGTCATGCCTCATGCGACACGTCCTCAATTGTTAGACAAAAATGCTGCCATACTTTGCAGAATTTCAGTATTATTGGCTGTCTTGACAGTTATCTAATATTTTCTTACATAACGTATGAGAAAGTAACTCTCACCTCCACAGCATCCCTCAATCTTCTTAATATTTTTTTTCTAATCCCTTATATTATAATTCTTTAAAATCTAAGGGATTAGAAAAAAAAAATATTAAGAGGATTGAGGGATGTTTTGATGTCGAAATTATTCTAAATTATATACATCACTATGGTTTTTTTTTTTTTCTCTATTTCTCTCGACACAAAGGAATATTGGCTTTTTTTTTGGTGCATCCTGAACCTTATACCTTAAGGAGCACTTCATCTTGATGCTCGAAGCTCCCAGCTAACATTTACCTTTTTCTCTGTTCAAGAAAATGTTCTGTTTCTTTCACAGTACATTCTCTGCCTCCCCTTCAGAAACTAATTGAAATATACGAGTTTCAAGCATCCGGCCAACGAAATATGTGTTACTAAGGCTGCTCTTACGTTCCACGAGCTGAGCAATCTAAATCTTGCAGAAAATGACATTCCATTCCGAACGTTTGCTTTGAAATAGAAAAACCAAGCGTCTCTTTCCTACAGAACATTACTTTATGAATCTAAAACACTTCCATTACCTTCCTGACATGCTCCTTCTTATCAAAACATCTCTTATATCTTAAAGTCTGTTTCTCTCACGAACACTTTTTTTTTTTTTTTGTACGGAGTGAGCCCCAAAGTGAAGGCACGCTTCCTACAGACCACCTTGACCTAACCACCATAACATTATCTTTTATACATAAACGCCTCTCATTTCCTTTAATATATTTCTCTCACGAGTACATATATATAAAGCCACTCATCCCCCCAACGAAAGATATAAACACCTGCATATCCTTTTTTTCTGTTAAAACACCTGTCAT
>NC_087154.1:2335000-2395000 GCF_035594125.1 Scylla paramamosain | reverse complement strand
GAAGACGAAAAAGCACATTTTCCTCCTGAATAAGTGCGTCTCCACACCAGAACGCAAGGCAGAAAGAAGAAAAACGTCAGTCTGCAGTCTTGACGCATTTGGCAGCTATTGTGGTGAATACGAAGTAAGGCACGCACACATGCACGCTCGGCACGCATGCATAAACGTATAAAGACACACACACACACACACACACACACACACACACACACACACACACACGCACGCACACACATACACGCACGCACGCACGCACGCACGCACGCACGCACGCACGAACGCTGAAACACTCACAAATGCCTTGCCTTGTACAGAACACATCTTCGTTGTCTCCACTCACCCGTAAAAAAAAAAAAAAAAATCATAGATCATATATGAAATAAAATAAACTACTTAATGAAATTTATCTGTTAATCATATTACGAAAATTAGTAATAGTGAGATGTCAAGATGAACAGTAAGCTATTGAGCATACTCACTATGACCAGTTAAGTAATCATTTTACTTACAAGCAAAATCATCGCGGTTGTCAGTTTCGCAACGTGATTTATAAGCATTAGTATTTAAACCATATGTACTGGTGTAAAATATAAGCGGAGCTATTTTTCTCTTTATGAGGAGATTGCGAGTACATGATACGAAGAACATCCTATTAAACTTTTAATATTTTCAATAGCTTATTATTTTTTTTTTTGATTAAACTGTCGATGTTTTCAACTCTTTCATTTGATTCATACTTCTGCTTAATATTAACTACAGAAATAAAAAAGAATTAAGAATTACACTCTCAGTTACCGACTATAATTTCATGCTGAGAACTGTGTACAACGCTGAAATTATGGAAGAGAGTGAGATCAGTATGCGAAAGGGAGGGAGAAACGAGAAGACAGGAATTAAAGTATGCATGGAGAGAATGGCAGGATGGGAATGAATTACGGTCCTTCTGTCTCGGTCATCACCTTGAAAGAGAGAGAGAGAGAGAGAGAGAGAGAGAGAGAGAGAGAGAGAGAGAGAGAGAGAGAGAGAGAGAGAGAGAGAGAGAGAGAGAGAATAAGATGAGAGGAAAGTAGAGGAGAGGAGAGCTGAGGAGATGAGAAGGGATGAGAGGAAAGGAGGGAAGAGGAGAGGAGAGGAGAGGAATGGAGAGGAGAGTAGAGAGGAGAGGAGAGGAGAGGAGAGGAAAAGAGATGAGATGAAAGGATATGGCAAGAAAAGAGAAAAAAGAGCAAAACTGAACAAAAAGGCATGGAAGAAAAAAGACGACCTAAAATAAATACGTAACCCAATTTGTCTCGAATCGGAAACTCAAATAAAGAATGGGTAGGAAAAGTGAAGTGGTATATTTGTATTGCGTGGCGTGCGTGTGGGCGGGGGGGGGGGGAGGCGAGGGGAAGGCAAGGGGAGATAGAGAACAGAGGGAGAGAGGAGTAGTGGAAATAGGAAACATTAAGGAAGATGAAAATTTTGTGGGTGGCAGCAGGTTTGGGAGGGAAGAGAAGAGTGGAGACAGGGATGAGATAAGGTAACTGGAAAAGAGAAATAGGAAAGAAACAGGATGGTGTAGCAGTAGGGAGGTACAAGGAACGGTCACGGAGGAGTCTAGGGTGAGAGGGGGGTAGATGTGGGGGGGAGGCAGGAAGAGATAAGGAAGGAGATGAAGGCGTCAAGGGAGGAGGGAAAGAGGAGTGGAGGAGGAGCAAAAAAAAGGTCTTGGTAAAACTGTCTGTGTCCGCTGAGAGGAAACGAAGCGTGGAAGGGGAGAAAATCCTTATCTTAAAAGATGTTCAAATATTATTCAATAAAATAACGTACTTCTGGATATGTTATGAATGAGCAGTCCTCAGCAAGAATTTATATGTTTAGTTTGGCTCTATATTTTTAGATTTAGAGGAAAGGTATTTAGATAACTGACCATTTAGTTGTTCTTTTGAGATAAACGTAACCTTGAGTGCTCACTTCTCTGGTTTCCCTCCTCCGTCTCATATTACTTCACTTTCATGTTCTTAGTTTCCTTTCTGTCTGATGAGTTTCCTTGACTGTCGTGTCCACAGCAGGCAGCGGTAATGTGACAACACACATGTAGTTAATCTTTGACGCTGCGAAAGTTTACATATAGCACACATACTCAGAATGCTGAACAGATTGTGCTGCTCACAGAAAATGTTTAGTTTTGGACCAAGAAAGGCACGGTCTGAGAACAAATGAGCATATCAGACTCTGCTTCATGTGATATAGTTTTTATTAAAACGCTCGATACAGTAATCAATTATAAAGATATCTTTAGGATGATCTACCTAGTATTTTACATTGAAATTAGTTTGTATCATTCCCAAACTCAGTCTCTGCTTAAAAAAAAAAAAAAAAGAGAAACAGACAGTCCGATCGTTCGTTTGCTCTTGGTAATACTATGAACACTAGATAGCCAGTACCCCTCCTTATTACCGTCGTCCCAATCTCAATGGAAAAGTAGACTTCTTTGAATACAATGCGTAGCGTAAAGCAGTTTCTCTTTTCATCATAGATACTGCAATATTACACATTGATGAGAATTATACGAACTATATGTTTCAGCTCGACAGCGTCGTTTATAACTTTAAAAACAGAATATAAGCCATAACAGTTGTGATGCAGTACTGGGGTTTATGAAAGCTTGAGTGAAAAAAAAAAATCGCTACGTGGAGATAAAGAAATGATGCGCAATTGATGAAAGAGAGAGAGAGAGAGAGAGAGAGAGAGAGAGAGAGAGAGAGAGAGAGAGAGAGAGAGAGAGAGAGAGAGAGAGAGAGAGAGAGAGCGTGACCTTGTGGCAGGCGTGGAGGAGAGGGTCTCGAGTGGTGATGAAGGAGCATGAAGTGATGGCGCATTTATGACGTTTACATTTAGCATTGTACTTTATTTGGTCTTGTTGATCCTTACATCGCTGTTACCAGTTCAGCAAATATTAACTCAGTGTTATCGTTATTCTTCACCTTAATGTTTTTTTTCTTTTAATATTTTCATTCTTTTTCAGTAATCTGATGACAAACCGTTTCCTTTTCTCACAACCAAATGATTTTTCGAAACATAAGAGTATCAGTCTAGCAGATGAAATTCTTTGTGGGAACAGAGAGAGAGAGAGAGAGAGAGAGAGAGAGAGAGAGAGAGAGAGAGAGAGAGAGAGAGAGAGAGAGAGAGAGAGAGAGAAACAATTTTCTCTTTACTTCGCTAATTTTCCTCCTCGCATGGTGAGGCGACAAGTAGCTGCGGTTCCCTGGAATGAAGACAGTTCTGAATACGCCACTTCCATCTTGAGGTCCTAATAGGTACATAAGACGCCACGCTGCGGCTCTAATTGGTTCCCTCGCGTCTAAAGGTCAGAGTGCGAGAGAGGATCGATGCAGTGAGGGGATGTCGCTCAGAGGGATGAGGCGCCGCGGGTAGAGACTGAAGCTCTTGCACAGCGAAGCAGTTTTCTGTGAAGATAACTGTACGTAATAGGAACAAAGAAAAGATCTAAGGGAGGCAGGCTCTGAGACGGATCCGCTGACTTTATTACGTTTGGGAGATAGAATTGAAAGTGTTGCTGATGCATGTATGTTGAATTGCATTGTCTATATTTGCATGGCTTTTGTTGAAGTGTTCGCTGTAATGAATCGTCTGGCTATAGAAAGGACTGTGTTTTCTGGAGTGCTTTTGTTTTCCTATTGTGTTAATACAGCTTAGATGGAAATGTCTGAATTGATCTCCTTAATACGTCAGGACTGTGTATTTGACAATGTCTGTAACTAGTAATATAAACGACTAAGCCTCCGTATGCAGCAGTATCGCGTGAAGGACCCTAAATAAAAATAACACAGACTGCGCTGTTGTAGAGCGGTGAGGTGAGGACACGTCGAGGAAACTCATCCCAGTGCCAGCCTCGCTGTCTCTTGAATTACAGATTTTGGGTCATAACTTTGGACACAGATGGGACAATTGGAGTCTCGATATTTTTCAGCTCGGGATTAGTAAACATTTCGTATTGGTCTTGGATTTTTCCGGAACTTCGGCTCCATCTCTATGGAAATTGGGACAGACAGACAGAAAGAGAAAATCCCAACAACAACAACAACAACAACAACAACAACAACAACGACAACGATGATGATAATGATGATGATAATGAATATAATAATAATTACAAAAATAACAACAATAATAATAATAATAATAATGATGATGATAAAAATATTAGTAATAATAACCTTAACAGCAGCCTTCAAAAATCTGTTCCACCTCATCCACCCTTTCCTCGCTCACAAAGTCGTTCTGTCCTCAGCGGAACTTCGCATCTCCACCACCATCGACTCCTTAAGACGTCACACCAAACCCCAAAACTCTAACTCTTATTCCACAACGTCTCGCCCGTCTGCTCGAGTTTCCTTAATTTTCTCAATTTATGACCTTTTTCCTGGAATTCCGATCGACGCGGAGATACGCATATCCTGGAGCTGCCTCGGCCTGACTGCCTTATCGGTACCTGCCACGAAGAGCATTTACTTTCAACAGCTTATATTCAACTCAATACCTTCACCTTTGTCCTTCCTATATCTACATCAGTTTAATCGGGGACAGGATAAACTACACGCTGTTCAGTACCTCCAAGACTCTATTTTTTCCTATATCTACTGGACATTATTATTAGACACTCAACGATCCTCTTCACCACACTGAACAGCTTACACTCAACTCAATACCTTCAACTTTGATTTTCCTCCCATTTCTCTTCTCTTGTTCTCCAGCTTCAGTCCATGTCTTGCTTCCCTCGCCTCCAGTTGTGCTTCTTCCCTGCATCACTGAGACGTCTCTTTCGTCATCCCTCGTGTATTGTTTTCACCTTGGCCTTGCATCCATCTCACCGCCTCGTGTTAAAGCCGCTTTAAAGATCAATAAAGGCAGGCTTCTCCCATGTACACATACAAGAGGGGATGAGGGGATGCCACAGACCTGCTTTCTCTCCCCCATGTCCTCTTTGCCCGTTTTCCATCGTGTCTCAATAACACACGTACAGCTGTAGCCTCCACTTTGATGACACTACACTTCACACACTGGAAACATCTACAGTCTTAATGTCAACATCCATACAGCTCCCTTGAAGTTGCATGTATTCTACGTCAATTATTTTCCTCCTTCCAGCTTGTAATTCTATACAGGAGCCTTATCCGCCCATGTATTGGCCGAGCGGTCCAAGGCGCTGCGTTGTGGGAAGGGACAGCTCGTATATCTATTCTTAATTGAGTGGAGTCGAAAGCTTTTATCTCCTACTCCTACCTCCTTACAGACTGTCCTTACCACCGCAATGTCGCATTTCTTAGTATCTTCGAGCGTTATTTCCATAGTTCTCTTCTGAATTCGCTAACTACATGCTCCTCTACTTCTCTCAAGGTAAGACTGGATACGACTTTCAGCTTAACTTGATTTTTTTTTTCATCTTACTAATGCAAGAAATAAGCGGTATCTTAACTCCTTCATCTTTCATTGGTAATCTTTTCTTCTTGTTTCTGCTTTGCCGTAGAAACTAAACTGGCAAACTGTCTAGATTTTTTTTTCTGTTCTATTTTCTTTTTGGAAGCTGCATTATAAAGCTTTTTTTTTTTTATCCTTCGCTGGTCCCTTTAACACGCAAAAAATGATGTTGACATGCTTTATGGAAATTAAATTACAGTGAAGTCGAAATACACACAAGAAATTAATATATGTAAATTTCTTGGCCTAACTGTGTGGCCTCGACGGCTCAGGTTACGCTGAAAGTGAAATATATCCTGGTGTATTTCCTCCCCGCAGACTTTGTGACGGCAACACGCGAGTCAGATAAAAAAAAAGAAGAAAAAAGAAACCTAAATAAGTTAAAGGAAAAGAAAGTTAGATTAGAAGTTTCCATTTTTTTTTTTCAAACACATCAGTAAGATTAATTAAACTGAAAATAAAGAGTTTATCTTAGAATCCTCACATTTTACGCTAGATAAATTCTAATCCAACCACACCGTGCTGCTTCAAGAGAGAAGAACATGAAAGATACACCCAGGGCCATCGCAGTAGTGCACTTTGAAAAAAAAAAAAAAATTTATCGGAAGAAAAAGAGGAAAAATATATGTTAAACATTTATATAAAAAAGGGAAGAGCGAAGAAAAATCCGAGATATTAGATTTTTAAGGGCCATTAACTCGATTTTTTTTTTTATATTTTCCTTCAAATAATTTTTGCTTCGTCTCATTTATAACGGTTTTAATATTAGGGTTACCGGATACACACACACACACACACACACTTATTCACACACACACATTTATTCACACACACACACACACACACACAGTATATAATTGGCTACTCATTTGCAAAACATGAGGAGCAAATCAGTAAGAAATCGTACCCGACTTCACGCCGCAATCTGCACATATTATCGGTTTATGATTGTTGATGAGCAGAAAAATTTTTGGTCACGTTATAAAGTATACGAGTACATCAGTTTTATCGGGGAGAGGATAAACTGCACGTTGTTCAGTGCCTCCAAGACTCTATTTCTTCCTATATCTACTGGACATTATTATTAGCGACACTCAACGATCCTCTCCACCACACTGAACAAACTTCTTTACGAAAAGGCTCTCTTGGGAATTTCACACTTCGCCTCTTACTAGAACAGCTTCAGTGAAGTTAAGTGTTACTATGTCGTCTCAGTGATCGTCAGTCAAGAGAAAATCGCACATTCTCTCTCTCTCTCTCTCTCTCTCTCTCTCTCTCTCTCTCTCTCTCTCTCTCTCTCTCTCTCTCTCTCTCTCTCTCTCTCTCTCTCTCTCACAAGCACGCAAGCACGCACGCACGCACGCACGCACGCACGCATACGCACACGCACACACACGACTTTTACAATGATATGAAATGTCTCAAATAATTCGCCTACGAGTTCCACAATAATGTTGGGACGGTAGCAATAATCTCCCTAGTGGCTTTTATGAACAAAGTATTCCTACAAAAAGAGACTTTTTTTTTCACAACAAACATTCAGTCTACTGCCGAAATAGCATTCTTGTTTAGTCAGCAATGCATGCATCATTCCTCACACATTCAAAAATATATCTTTACATTCTTAAAAAAAAAAAAAAAAATGCCCTCATGAATTCATAACGATTTATTGGAGCACTAAATTTTCTTTCCCAAAATATGAGATTTCAAATAAATTATTCTGGCAGTTTGCATACAAGTCAGAGAGAGAGAGAGAGAGAGAGAGAGAGAGAGAGAGAGAGAGAGAGAGAGAGAGAGAGAGAGAGAGAGAGAGAGAGAGAGAGAGAGGATGTTCTTTCATGCATAGAAAATGGGACAAATATCTTTCTGCGTCATATCATGTGGACAGTACGGGTGATCACGATGGGCCCTCCCAGACACAAGGCAGGGAAATGAGAAGGAAAAGTTTATTGAGAGAACATAGCAGAGGCTGGCGGGAGGAGTGAGAGGAAGGTCGGGCTGGCTGGGGATGGCCTGGCTTACCTCAGAACTGACTGATGGTAATGGTTATTGACGGTGGCGGCCACTAAAATTTAATAACATTCTTAATTTCTCGAGTACCTTTAAAGTAGATACAAATGTTGAAATATTAAACAAGAATACATATGCTAAAAAAAATAATATATCATCTCAGCTGCCTTAAGAGTTTGGTATGTCTTCCCTGGTTTATTGTAACATACTGATGCAAGTCATGTAAACAGTATGATTTCGAAAAACACCAAAGGATCGAGTACTAAAAAAAAAAAAAAAATAAAAAAATAAATAAATAAACTGCCTCTACTTTCAACTCAGTAACATTGTCAATACTGGAATAGAATGGAAAGTGTATCATCTAGTTATCAGTCAAAGGATTAAGTAATACGTATATATATATATATATATATATATATATATATATATATATATATATATATATATATATATATATATATATATATATATATATATATATATATATATATATATATATATATATATATATATATATATATATATATCCGGTAATGGAAGATCAAAAGCGCAGTGTCCTTACGGCTCTGATCCCTGCCACTCCGTCTTTGCTGCGTAGAGGGAACGTTTCGTTAAATCCAGGACGTGGTTGACTCCCACGGCTGAGGAGCTTGGCGCCTTCCGCTGACTGACAGAGGATCGACCTAGTTGCCATTAAGAAAATCAAGGTGAAAGGTTTTATCCACTTGTGGTATTAAAAATAACTGAAAGGAGTTAAGAGTGACTTAGGAATTGCTCGTGTGTGTGTGTGTGTGTGTGTGTGTGTGTGTGTGTGACCTCTTTTATTTCCCCCACATCTATCATAGGGAAAGTCATATTAGATCAAGCAAATTTCCTTTTCATTCTATTTTTTACCTTGTATGACTGACATCACTCTTTCGTTTCGTGGTTATTTTCTTCTTTCCTCGTCTACTTTGTCTGTCAGGGTTTTTTTTTTCTTTTTCTAGTGGCATATATCGAATCTTTGCTCATTTTCCAGGAATGACTCGCACAATGTAGATTCATTTGCTATAGGCATCTTTCACTTCACGCCATTGTCACCTTTAATATTTGAATTTCCCCCACAAGATTTGATTGTTGTGTGGGTTAGTTATTCAGTGACCTTATGGCTCAACCTTCAGTGCCTTAATTTGCATGACAATGATGCTATTGTGTTCACATCAACACAATAGGGGTGCGTGTGCCGGTGGTGACGTAGCAAAGCCTCATTCCACATCATCCAGCAAGCAAGAAAGTCCATCCATCTGAACTTAACATGTTGATTAATTTAACTGTACTTATCTTACATTCCTTTCTATTTAGAGTTGCGTATTTATCTAACAACATCTGGCGGCCTCTTTTAGAAAATTCTCCAAAGGGAAGCCGAGACAGAAGTTTCCATTTATTACTGTCCTTGCAGTCCTTCCCTCCTTGCTCTAATCCTATTATTCTCCCCTCTCCTCTTCCTTTCACATACTTTAACATTCTGCCTTCCCTTTTCATTGTAGGTCAAGTTGTATAAAAGAATTAGTAAAAGCGACAACTAACATAGTTTATGATATGTAAGATAGGTTATCGTGTTGGAATTTCTCCTCATAGTGTAAGAAAACGTTCTGGTATCGTGGCTGCACACTTACAAATAAATATGTATAGTTACGATTGATCATTATTTATATCAGAATTCAAAAAACAATTTCCAGATGATGCTCTAATAATCTAATGGAGTAAAGTCACACTCAAAGACTTCAATACAACGAAATTTACTGAAGTGCTCTTGAAAATGATGCACGTGTTATATATTAGGAGGTCTTTTGTTGCCAACTGAGGGGGCGTCCTTTCACACAAAAGCCAAAGGCAGGGAATGGCCGGGACAAGACGAACATCTGTACTGATCGTGTCTCTGATATTCTATTTTCTCCCTTTTAGCAGTTTATTTATCTTTCAGTGTACTGTATATTGTTCTTATAACGATAATTTTATATTTCCTAAGTTAGATCATATAATGTCTCCTCTATGTCGTATTGTATCACTTCCAACTGGAAAGAGAGAAAGAGAGAGAGAGAGAGAGAGAGAGAGAGAGAGAGAGAGAGAGAGAGAGAGAGAGAGAGAGAGAGAGAGAGAGAGAGAGAGAGAGAGAGAGAGAAATTTAATTGGCGTAATAACAGATAATAATAACAATGGATCATTCGGGTATAATATTCTGCAGCAAATTAACCAAGAGGGGCAATGCTCGTTGCCTCTCCGTGACATGATGAATCTATCGAGGAAATAATAACATCAAGACCATTTTTCTGTTATACTTGTGTTGTACATTTGCACATAGAACATATAAAAAAAATGACAAAATTATATGAAATGTTCACACAATTATAACAATATATCTTTCGCTCCTTCAGCATCACAACAATTACACTTTTTACCATAATTTTCTTATTTACTCGGATTTGTAAACCCTTGACCTATATCAACGTCACTCTGCCAACAATTATCATTCTTTTTCTTTTTTATCAATTCACTGAACATTTCTTGCATGCATACTTGCAGTTTGTTTCCCTTCTAATGATGAGTGGCATGTTGCCTGGTATGGAGGCCAACGCATCTGCTTTGCTGACACGGGAAGAATACAGCCATCAGTCAGTAGTCAGTAAAGAACGTCATCATCACAGAAATGCAATTTTAGCTACACTTATTGCAGTGAATCTCTCACTGTACGTCTGATAAGAGTTACGAAGACGAGAAATATTGTTGATTGTCTTGCTTCTGATCAGATGACACCTGATGAAGGTGCGGCAACACTCCAAGAGAAGGTCAGTTTATGCCATTCAAAGGAGCGTTATGCCACACTTCGCTATAGGCAATACACACACACACACATTATATATATATATATATATATATATATATATATATATATATATATATATATATATATATATATATATATATATATATATATATATATATATATATATATATATATATATATATATATATATATATATATATATATATATATATATATATATATATCGTAATCAAGGAATCACCAAGAGATGAAACACAAAGAGGAACAACATATATATGGCATCAGATCTATATTTATCTATTTTTTCCATGGTAAACATTGAACTGCTATAAAGTGTAACAATGAACAATTTCTCATTCACAGACTAAAATATCAGGGAATATCGATCAAAAATGCTGTAGGTTAAGACTTAAAAATAAAAGAAAATAGATAAATTCGTAATCACGATCTCTGTCCTATAACACAGAATAAAGTTAGATAGAAGAAAGTTTTAATGCTACTTTGTATATGTAACGAAGCGGTAAAACTGAAAAAAAAAAAAAAGTATGTAAGGAAAGGGTCCAAGGATGGAAGGAGACGTGTCACATTTCCTTGCCTCGTCAAGGCTAAAGACGTCCAACAGCAACAAGCTGTCTCGGAGACTCCCTTCGTAGATGGCTTTGTCTCCTCAGCCAAACTTCTCCAACAGAAAAAGTCTTTGCGAAGCACAACAGGCGATGGCGATGGCCTCGAGTGTCATAAAATGGATATCTGTCCCACTTGAAGCCCGCGCACAAAGGCGGCCAAGGAAACACGTCTGGATCGCTGGCTGAGGGAGAGAGCATGAGTGTGCAGCCAGGGTCGTGGTGCTGCTGCGAGGGAAGCAATACGAGGCAGATTCGACCCTCGCTGCATAAACACGAAGTGCAAGCAGTATTGATATCGAGCAGCAGACAGGTGCGGGTTTATATACACGTTTTTATGACAAAAAATAATAGAAAATATACATTGAAAATTTTGTTGCGGTGTTAATATATTTTCATTCTAAAACAAGGAAAAAGGCAAAGAAAAAAAAAAAGAAAATAAGAAAAGGTCTACATTCTTCTCATGAAATAAATAAATAAACACATAGATAGATAGATAAGTAGATAGAAAGATAGATAGGTAGATGAATATAGATATCGATATATTATAATCGTAATTGATTACAGTAACGTTGTATTTTAACAAAATTGTATAATAGATTACACCTCGCTTCGAGGCTCACAAAATCATTGCACTGAACAAAACAATGACGGTAGAAAAAAAAAAAAAATCGTGCACTGTCTTTAGATTCTGAAACGAACTATTTTGGAACTAGTGCTAACGTGATAAATTGTGTACAAACAGAATGCAAACACCATTGATGGAACTCAACATTCACAAAACAGGTAGCCCTATTAAAACAATTGGAAGTGGAAAATACGGTTAAATAGTTTGTTTTCGTGAATGTAAAAAGGTTCATTTGTAGCCACACACACACACACACACACACACACACACTTTCTATTCAATCTATTCACAGGGGACACGTTCTACAGAGGGTTTTGTAAAGGGATTTTGATATATAAATTGTTATCTCAACAACGTTTTTTTTTTCCAAGAGATTAAAACAAAATGTGAAAATCTCTTGATAAACGGATTTAGAAAAGGAACAGGTGTACCAAGCACTTCCTGTTGTGAAGATGAGAAATTAATTATGGCGTTGTGTGAAACTGACAGTTACGGTGCCCGAAAAGAACAATCATCAATTACCCAGATGTAACTCGGCTCATATCCTAAATTATGATAAGGCCAGACGTTGCTTCCTTACTATAATGCTGAAATAATTGTTAATAGATCGGTAACTGAAATAATAAAGGCAGTTGAGTAGCGATCAGCTGGAAGTAGAAACACCGCATGAAGCTTCCACTCCTCCTGCTTTATTTCACACATACCGGATCTTTTCATTGTCTTTCTACATTAAGTTTTCGTTACACTTTTCTAAGAGTATAAACCGTTGACGAAAAGAATGTTAGCATTGAAATGATCTGAGAACAAATCAGTCCTTTGTCAGCAATGATAAACACACACTTTTTGTCTGCAGTTTACTTTTACACCATTAGCCAAATGTATTTTAAGTATCCGTTAACATGACTACTTGTCCTCCTTTACTTAATACTCCTCGGGTGATCCTTCTTTCCTAAAAGGAATATTTTTTTATTGACATTAACTAGAAAGTTCTGTTTGAAAGTTTATATTTCAGCTCTTGGTGAACTGGCTGGCATGGAGTCGTGTGTTCTGTTTTCCCATTTCAGATACCGCCTGCACACAACGACCTGGGCAGATCTTGTATTCAGTGAGTCTATTGTGTGTAGAGGCGCTCCACTCACACACCATTAAAAACAAGTAAGTGCAGTAAAGCACTATATCTTCTGCTCTCCACTTGAACTGCCCGTCTACAGTATATTTCACTGCGCCTCAGTGCTGCGCTTCTCAGTAATGAAATATTCTTGCATATTTTACTATGATTTCTTAATGGATACAACTCTTTTAAACTTGTTAACCTCTTGTGCTCCCTGCTCTATTTCTCTTATTATTAATGATATTATAGAACACTGACTTACTCTTTGTTTACTCTTTGTTATGTTTCGAAGTCTTTGAAAAGAGAAGTAAAAGACTCAATCAAGAACTAGACTAATTTTTCCTCTGACAAAACTTTCCCCACGTTGGTTTATAAGGAGTGGCAATCATGTTGATTCTTTCCTTCTTTCCTGAATATGTATGTTCTATTTCAGTGTTTGTTCAAATTCTTCCATATGCAGTACAGAAATTCATTTGTTTGAATATTACAGTTAGTTTATAGACTACAAGAGTTTACAGTGTATTAGAACATTAAAACACTGTTGCAATCCATAAAATAAACATGTGTTATGACCATAAAGATAACAACCACAAAAAAAAAAAAATCCAAGAATTAAAATAATGCTTACATTCCTGGCCTTTATTTACCAGATAACTATGAAAATTTAGAGAAAGACTAATTATGTCCTTAAGTGTAAGCTTAAGTGCACCTAAGGAATAAAAAAAAAAAACATGTAATAATCAAATTATCAACATTCTTTAACAAAAAAAAAAAAAAAAATTAAGACTGTTAAATCCTATAAGAAAATATATTCACGTAAATATTTTCATCACATCACATAAGCCACATCACTTCATTGTTATCGGCCACACCCATAAGACCAATGACTCTAGGAAAGTTTAACGCATTCTATCTTTCACGACATGCATTCGACAAGGGACAATACAGAGGAGCACACAAACACACACCCACACACAGACACACACACACACACACACAAAAGAGGACGAAGGGCAGCCAACAGAAAGAACTTCACGAGATTTCACTAATCTGGACGCAGTCAGGAGGGCAAGTGATGGCAGCCAATTACTACACCGAAAAGAAGGAAAGAAAAAGTCGGGAGAACTTTTATCCCTCCATCTGACAAACGACCAAATGCCATAATGCCGCTGCTACCGAGGCTACCTTGATTACTACAACAAATGATGATGAGTGTTGGTTTACTTTTCACGTTACTGCTTGACTTTTCTTGCACATTCAGTAAAGAGTCATTTCTTTGCAGAGTGTGTTTATGATGGAAATTGCAGTGTTTCAACTAGTGTTAGCTTGAACAAATGATGATGATGATGATGATGATGATGATGATGATGATGATGATGATGATGATGAGGAGGAGGAGGAGGAGGAGGAGGAGGAGGAGGAGGAGGAAGTGCAGGAGGAGGAGGTAGGGAAGGGAAGAGAAGCAGAAGTGGAACAGAACGAGATCATTATGTAATGAGAAAGAGGAAGAGAAAGAGAAGAAAATTACAGTTTGCAGGGAAGAGGCAGCAGACACGTGCCCAAATGATATCACTCCCCGGGAGATCCAGGAAGGTTTCATAAGCACCGGCTTAGTTGGGTGTTGCGAACTTGCCTTGAGCCACCGCCTCATCTCCTCCTCCTCCTCCTCACTCATCTTCTCCTCCTTCTCTTCCTCCTTTTCTTCCTACTCCTCCTCCAATTACTACTGCTGCTGCTACTACTACTACTACTACTATTGCTGCTGGTGCTGCTGTTAATGCTGTTACTAATACAGAAACAAAAACTACTGCTACCACCAACGCCACCGCCACCACCACCACCACACCCACCACCTACCACTACTACTACTACTAGTAGTAGTAGTAGTAGTAGTAGTAGTAGTAGGAGTAGTAGTAGTAGTAGTAATTTGGTCAGAAGATTATTTTTTCTGTATAATTTTTTACACATACAATACCTTTCCAAATGGTTTGTTAAAAAGTGGTAATGTAGAAATTGGGCGGGAATCACTCTAATCTATCCTGAAAATGGCAATCGACACTTACGAAAACATAATTACCCCCAGAACAGTCTCGCAAGCCCAGGTGGCCCATCTGTGACCTCCCTGAACGTTTCCCTTCATGTCTCACAACAGCAGCCTGCCCTGTAAAGATAACTCTCTCCCTTCACCCAACATTCCATGCTTCTAACACACGTGCACCTCTACTCAGAATTCAAAATCATCCTCTACTAAAGCTCATACTCTTTTCCTAACAAGTGTTCTAAATTTTTTATTGATTTTGCTGGTAAAGTCTGGAACTGGAACCTCCTGCCTGGTTTTCTATTTCCCACTACCTTTGACGAACTTTTTCGACATGGAGGTTTCAAGACACTTCTCGAATTCGTTTATTTTTTTCTACTTTAATGAGACTAGCACCTTCATTGGGCCTTTTTATAACTTTTGCTGCTTTAGGACAACCTATCATAAAAAAGAAAAATATAATGCCTGATAATGATGGTGGTGGTGGTAATAACGATGAGGATTATGGCAATTGTGATATAGGTAAAGGAAAATACAGCAGCAGCTTCAGTTAAGTAGGGAAAGGCCAGACAAGTACCAGACGAGATAGAGAGGGGAGGTACTCGTACTACACTGGGTTGCCTTTTCTTATTGTTCTCTAAATAGTTTTAAAAGGAAGGCAGCTGTAGTAATACCAGTTGTGCATTATTCGAACTCTACAGTAACAAAAGGGAAAGAAATAGTTTTGCAAATAGTGCAGGATCAATAAGAAAATTACAAGTCACCAATTCTTAAATGAAGTAAGAAAAAAATAAAAGGTCTTATTGCTAAAGCCAGACTTTCTATTGTCTAAGGAGGAAAAGAAAGATGAGATGGGGACAAGAGGGAAAGAAGGAACAGAAAACGTAAGGAATATTATTTAGTGAAACATCTTATGAGATTCTGTCCTTTTGTCGTCACCTGCTATGATGACTATCTTTTTGTTTTCCGTGTGTTCTGTATTCTCTCCGATTATTATTGTTTGCCTTCTTATTTCTCTCTCTCTCTCTCTCTCTCTCTCTCTCTCTCTCTCTCTCTCTCTCTCTCTCTCTCTCTCTCTCTCTCTCTCTCTCTCCCTCATTGGCAAAGTCATCACGATGCCTTCTGCCTGCCTCCTCTCATGCTCATGCTAACCCTTCCCACTAACTCATGCGCACTAACAGCGTCATGTGTTTCCATGCATTACACACTTGGGTTCGTCTTTTATCTCCCTTTGGTGAGGCAATACTTCTCAGTGGGCTTATCCCGTGCTCTCTCGGTTATCGCAATGCTCTTGTTCATGTAATTAGCCGCCGGTTTACAAAGCCCAGCATGTAATTAAATATGACGAAAAATAAATGGTAACGTACGCATATAAACATAAACTCTAATGTGTGTTAAGCGAAAAAGCAAAACCGCAAAAATTTAATTCATGCAAGACCTACGAAAAAATATTTTAACGATGCCATGGGAATTTATGAAAATGTAACCTCCCCATGATGAAATGCGATACAAAGGGAATAACATGCGGCGTCACAGTCGGGACAAATGTACCAGTTTCGCAACCTGCCTTTAAGCCAGGTTAGACCGCTGCCAGCGTGTGGTGACAGACGGGTTTCATCTTTACACGTGGCGGCGACTGAAAGAGGCCTTAATTACGGGACTTTTTTTTTTCGTATGGGGAACCAGCAGCGGCTAATGAGAGGTGATGAGGGTGGGCCGGGAATACAAGCCACACCTTGCACTCGAGAACGTGAAGGCTGAGGTCTAATCTGCAAAATTCACCAGCATTCTATAGAGTGTGATCCTTTCAATGCATCGCTAAGAATTATGATGATGATGATGATGATGATGATGATGATGATAATAATGGAGGAGGAGGTGAGAGAAAACACAGGTGTTGGGAGACGAGCTTATTCCCGACCTGTTTCGCAGAAAGCTTCTTCAGGGAAACTGATTTCCACAGAAAAGCCTTGCTGTGAAACTAGTCTGGAATAAACTCACCTCTTAATACCTATGTTTCTTCTCACTTCCTCCTCCAACTTGTCTGAATGTTCGAACAAATAATAACATTAACAATAATAATCAGTACTAGTAGCAACAACATTAGTAGTAGTAGTACTAGTAGTAAAACTGTGTCATTGCCTACTAGCACTCGCAGTTCCTCTCGATCAAGAACACGACTTACTGATCACCAACGGATACAATGTGACCAAAACCAATGCGAAAGGAGACTCTAAAGCACGAAGTAGGGATACACCATACAAAATAAATACATGTAAATAAAAAGCTTCCTTGTCTCCCGAACCAACCGTGCCGTCTTTCCTCACACAACGCGATCTGCACACAAAGACGTAACGGGGCGTGTGCAGTGTTGTGTGTATCTCAATATATTGTCTTCGTTTTAGTGGACTCTGTATTAATAGACTGAATGCTGTGACGAGGAATAGTGTGATTTTCTTTGGTATGTGTGTGTGTGTGTGTGTGTGTGTGTGTGTGTGTGTGTGTGTGTGTGTGTGTGTGTGTGTGTGTGTGTGTGTGTGTGTGTGTGTGTGTGTGTGTGTGTGTGTGTGTGTGTGTGTATCCTGAAAATGTTGCCCATACAAGGTACAACAACATTAGCATAATTTGTCCAGCGTTCAGAGCAAAATTATTTAGCAACAGTGAAATAAGTTTGGATCCGAAGTTGTTTAAGTCTGTTGCTCGATAAGAAGGCTCTACTGACAACTGCCATTATATATTACAGTATGCATTATAATTATCAAGAAACGTTTACTCACACAAACACAAACACAAACACACACACACACACACACACATACACGTGGAGCCACGGGTCGTATATCTGCCAATTTGAAAGCGCTGAGCTTCTCTCGCTCAGCTATAGAATATTCATACTGCACGTGCAGGAAGGATAAAACAAAACTGTAAATCTTTACTGTGCATTTTTTAAGAAGAAAAACTAGTAAAGTGCATGTGCATGTCCATTTTTGTGTGTGTGTAAGGGGATTATCAGAACCATATTATTTTATGTAATTCTGTGCCAGGGATATAGTATTTATTTACCGTTTGGATTATTTCCCAAACGGACCCAAGATTCACAGAATGTATACGTACAGTACACATCAAAATCTTTAAATAAATCCTTGCGTCACTGTTTGATTCAGAACGCAACGAAAAGCAATTATTAATTCAGAAATGTGTTTAATTTTTAAGTTCTCGAGAAGCAGATTATCCGCTCCATTCATGTCATGAAAAAAAAAAAAAAAAGGATAGAGCCTTTCATTACTGGTTTATTAGGCGTCATATTGATTTTCTTGGAAGTTCTTGAACATTTACTTAAAGTAGTCATTGTATAGATATTGGTAAAACATTACTAGCCTTCTCACATCGCCGGACCTTTAGCTATGCTGGTATTCGCATAGATAATTGTGCACTCTGAGCGTAGCGTATCGTGACTGGGGGCGCCAATTAGATACTAAGTCAAGGCCCATGCGAGTGACTGAGACTGTGTGTGCCCGTAAAATCCAAAAAGGCTGCTTTAGGGGATATCATGAGAGAAGCATTGAAAGAAAAGTGTACCTTAACCATGTGACTGAAGCCCTTGTATTTGTACAGCATTATAATGTATTCATTCACTTATAATGTCTACGTATGTACAACTACGCAATGAAAATCAAAACAATCATATTTTGTAATTTTGGTATCTAACTGTCTACAACAACGCCCACCAGCATGCATGCGGAAAATGGCTAACGATTTCCTGATCGGTACATAACCCTTATTTTCCTCCGTTTTCATTTAGTTTATAACTTTGTATGAAGATCACGGCAAACGTGCTATATGCCACATGCTCATCAGGATAATGGGAGAAGCATGATGAAGAGTTATGTTAGGAAATATTTTAGGGGAGTATAATGACTCTTGACTTCAGGGCCCTTCTCGCCACTGAGTGCAAGCTGCTGACAAGTCAACCATTACTCAATGATGACGGTGAAAATTGTTAAGGTTTTCAATTGTAAATGTAAGAGGGCAGCGACAGAATTATACAGAAAATAGAATCTAATTTTTATAGAATGTCACTAATTTTTACGGCAATATTTGTGTTCAACATTTAATTTTGAAAAGTATTCATTCATTCTATACATTCGCAGCTGAAGAAACAAAATTCCTATAACTTTACCTACATTTTTAGACCAATCAACTAAATTTATACACAAAAGCTAATTAATGAACATCATATAAGAGTGCCACTTCTGAAAAAAAAAAAAATCTCAAATAATGTAGAGGAAATTTCCCTTATAATTTTGTATTTTATATATAAGTAATTGCAATTCAAAAGATAAACGCGTCACAGAAGCCACACAAAGAAGCTGCCGGAAATACGAGAACGCAAACAGGTTCACGAGTTGGTCCAATTTAAGTTTACAAGAGACCGGCTCCCACAAGAAACTTTGCATCCCCCACCTTCTCTCTCTCTCTCTCTCTCTCTCTCTCTCTCTCTCTCTCTCTCTCTCTCTCTCTCTCTCTCACACATACAAACGAACGGAGAGAGAGAGAGAGAGAGAGAGAGAGAGAGAGAGAGAGAGAGAGAGAGAGAGAGAGAGAGAGAGAGAGAGAGAGAGAGAGAGAGAGAGAGAGAGAGAGAGAGAGAAAGAGAGAGAGACGCGTACCACCTGTGCTGGTAGCCTAGTCTCGGTGTCTTAATAGAGAATTGTTAAGTTCGAGCATGGATGGTTGTATTCAACGGAGCATATATTCTAGTCAATAGTGCATAACCGTGCAAAAGAATCATTGAAGCATATGGCAACTGAATGAAAACTGTACGTACTTTTTTATTACGTTACTCAGAATAAACCCTACATCTCTCACGTACATAATATAACTTCCTCGTACAGTAATTATTTCGGGGTAAAAGTCCATAATTTACACAAACAAATAACCGTCTCTACCTATGTAAGTGTTCATTGACACGAAGTGGACTTTTAATCAGGTAATGAGACCAACGACAGGATTAGCGTGGATAACCCTAGGGGCAATTGAAATGATGTCCTGCACACCTGCCTCCGCCACTCCTCACCCAGACAGACCAACAGCAGGAAGGTTTAAAATTAATCTCAGTTATACATAAATGAAAAACTGAGCAACGTCCAGAGCAAAACGACTCTATTCACTTTTCCTTTAATGTCTATAATTTCAAGCAAGGACGGCGAGTATGACGAAGTGAGAAGCCCGAGGTAGGAAAACAATATTTAAACATGAAAGACCAAGCGAAACTTGCATTGCGTGTTGAAAGTCGTGTCCTTGAAAGTTGTGTGGGCAAGAATGAAGAACGAGCTGACGGGGAGAGGCGTGGGCATGGCAGGGAAAGGTGTGTGGAACGAGGGTGTGTGAAAGGAAGTAGTGAGGCCTTATAGGAGTAAATCTTAACCTATTATTGCGCCAATTTATATTCACTTTCAGCATGAACTTGAGAAAAATACAGGAGCTAAAAAAAAAAAACGATAATGATAACGAAGGAAAATGCATTTCGATTCATAGGGCAGCCAAGGACAAAGAAACAGTATCCATCCTGACAGAAAAGTATAACAGCTTCTGATAAAACAAATTAATCACCAGCCAAATAAAACATGTCAAAACAGTGAAAATAAACGTTTACTTTTCAAAATATTCTTTACATGTGTGAAAAACTATATGAATCAACAATTTACCGGAAAACAAACCGACCCAAAACAAAAGAAATCCACTAACAGGTGAGTGTTGATTTTCAAACTATGGACGAACATTTTCCATGAAACTGAAGAGAAAATTGAATACGCAAATAAAAGTCATTCAAACGAAAACCTATTCTGTATGTGTGTGTGTGTGTGTGTGTGTGTGTGTGTGTGTGTGTGTGTGTGTGTGTGTGTGTGTGTGTGTGTGTGAGAGAGAGAGAGAGAGAGAGAGAGAGAGAGAGAGAGAGAGAGAGAGAGAGAGAGAGAGAGAGAGAGAGAGAGAGAGAGAGAGAGAGAGAGAGAGAGAGAGAGAGAGAGAGAGAGAGAGAGAGAGAGAGAGAGAGAGAGAGAGAGAGAGAGAGAGAGAGAGAGAGAGAGAAAATTATTTATTCACTCCAAGTATGACTCACACAATTGGTTTTCATTTCCATGATAAATATCTTTGTAATGTTATCTTTTCTTGTTACTTGAGTGATTAAAAGTACAAAAAGCTTTCCAGAATTAAAATAAATAAAGAAAGAAAAGATCGTTTATAGCATTGTTCCGGGGCAGAAATGTACACGTACCTATCAATTACACAATCTGGAATATTTGCTAACACGAAACCAGTTGTATTCACGAGAATCCCAGATCTGCAAACACAAGCCTATTGCTGTTCTCCCCGTAGCCTGCCTGAACCTACCTGTGGAGGGAAGGACGTGTGGCCGGACAAGGAACGAGATGCAAAGTGGAAACTCGGCTTACTCTGATTGCTGGAACAACACGAGTGTAGGATTCTCTTTCTCCTTTAAAATACCAGACGATCATTTAAGTCTTTTAATAATGTTTGCCGGTGATAATGAAACATCTCGGCTGAATATGAGCTACTGTGAGTGTTCTTTTTGACTATCAATTTTATAGAAGATGCTCAACTACTTACCGTATAAAAAGAAAACCTTATGTGTGTGGTAAGGGAACGACTTCTTTAAAGAGGAGATGGAGCCATGGTCGTTCCAGAATTGCCGTTATTATTCTCGTATATTCCTCTGTCTCTGTCTGCTTGACTGTCTCTGCCCGAAAGGTGTGAATCTCAAATAGCTCGCTCACATCGGACACTATTGAATTTTTGTGTAAAGATTGGCTTTGCCAAGAAAATAAGTTAATTCAGAAGCAGATCCAGATATATCATTATGTGGATCCATACTGTTTTTTCTCACTTAAGGGTTTATCAACCAGGTGTTGCTGGAGGTTTGTCTATCAGTTATTATGGACAATGCTGTGGGGGAAAAAAAATGTTGGCTGAAATACCACTTCCTAAAATAGCAGACCTATATATTCTAGTCATCCCATTAACCTCTTCAGGGATCAAAGGAGGCCTTAAAATCAAAATTAGGGGAAGGGATCTTGAGTCTACATACTGCTGAACTCATTTATAGGAAAATATTAATACGAGTACGAGTATTCACTCCTACACCTCCTCCTCCTCCTCCTCCACAAACTGAGCAATACATCAAATTGAATTCCCATAACACGGCAATGAAGAGATACATCACAGGCTTGCCACTACAGCCTGAAGGCAAGGTGTGACACTTCACGCCTCCGCAAATGTGACGTAAGACACTAACAGCCCACGCGCATCTCACATCACGCGGGAAAATGCCACTAACGCTTCACAACTACTACAGTCAGAAAGCGAAATCCTCTCACAAAATGAAGTACTAAGCTCCCTACACTCCACTGGCCATCAATATCATCAAGACCAATAATATAATCACAACATTCTCACGCATGCGCCGGAAGACCGAGTATGGAAAGGAGTTTAAGAATTCGGGAACCAGTGTCAGAAGGGTAAGAGCGCTTTGTGGATACAGTGACAGTGCCATTCAACACCCCCCCCCCCCGCCGTCCTACAAACACACCACAACATCTACACTCCATTCAACTTTTGCCCTGCTGTCTCTCCCTTGACATTCCACGCACTCACACGAGAGAGAGAGAGAGAGAGAGAGAGAGAGAGAGAGAGAGAGAGAGAGAGAGAGAGAGAGAGAGAGAGAGAGAGAGAGAGAGAGAGAGAATGAGAGAATGAAAAGAAAGAGAAAGAGAAAGAGAATGAGAGAAAGAAAGAGAATGAGAGAAAAGAGAAAGAAAGAGAATGAGAAAAAGAAAGAGAAAGAGAATGAGAGAAAGAGAAAGAAGAAAGAAAATGAGAGAGAGAGAGAGAGAGAGAGAGAGAGGAGAGAGAGAGAGAGAGAGAGAGAGAGAGAGAGAGAGAGAGAGAGAGAGAGAGAGATGAGAGAGAGAATGAAAGAGAAGGAAAAAGAGAATGAGAGAAAGAGAAAGAGAATTAGAGAGAGAGAGAGGAGAGAGAGAGAGAGAGAGGAGAGAGAGAGAGAGAGAGAGAGAGAGAGAGAGAGAGAGAGAGAGAGAGAGAGAGAGAGAGAGAGAGAGAGAGGGAGAGAGAGAGAGAGAGAGTTTGTATTCATGGAACGCAGGGAACTTTCCTTATAAAAGAGAAGGTTGGATCTTTTGGGAACAAGTTCAGCATAAGTACTTTTCTCGTTTTATGTTATATGACTAAAGCAAAATCGGCCCGCGGAGGCTGCTCACTATCTGCTGTCCCTTGTGCTTCATCCGGAAACAGGAAACCGAGTCAGTTGCTGCTTTCCATACCAATGTGGATCTTTCTGCTCGAGTGACAAGACATCCTCACCTAGTAAAATATGCGGAGTTATCGGACTTTACAAAATCTGACCAGATGGCAAGGTCGATGCTTTTTTTGTGCACTTTTATATTTTCGCCTTTCACTAATACTCTTTTTAAATCTCAATTTTGTAAGCTCTGCACCATCTTTTTTTTTTCTGCAGTCTCTCATTTTTAGAGTGCCGTTGCATAGTTACGACAATGTGACATCATATTTATTTATTTAACTTTCTCAGTTGCCTTCTAAGTACATCTCGAAGACAGATCATACTATAGGGTGCAGGAACCATGACACTTTATATAACGGCCGAGCCACAGTATTAATAAGGGCAACAGAGACCAATACTAGGGATGGAGGGGGTGGTATATACCTCCACGGGATCTATTTCCTACCACTAGCATCATTTCCTACTTCCCGTTTATTTGACAACCGAGGACACGGGCACCCAATAAGGCTTAGGCCTTGATCGTCACCATTTTTCTAAGCGAGTTCATATCCTGCATTCTTGATAGCCTCGCTCGCTTACTATTTGCTTCGATTGATTTATATGCAGGAAAGCGCACACAGAGATGAAGTAAAATAATAAAACGTCAAGAAAGATGAATGTTGAAAATGCTGCTCTAAATGCACGTTCTTTCTTTTATCGACCCTTCGACGATGACTGACCAGCATCGAATCTGCTGCGTCAGCTGTTCCCCCCCCCCCTGGCTGCGTTTTCCCTCAATAGATGATGGATAAAGAAATTCCTTAATCGTCCCTTTTCAAGTTATGTCAGAGAGAGAGAGAGAGAGAGAGAGAGAGAGAGAGAGAGAGAGAGAGAGAGAGAGAGAGAGAGAGAGAGAGAGAGAGAGAGAGAGAGAGAGAGAGAAAATTCCCTCTCAAACACATGTTCCATATATATAAAATTAAATTACTATTGAAAAGTCGATTTTTTTTTCTCTAGATATAAAATTGAATTACTATTGAAAAGTCGATTTTTTTTCTCTATCTCACCGTTTTATTCTTGCATTTTAACTCCTCCTTTGTTTCCACTCCATTCTTCATTCATTTCGCTTTAGTCTTCTCCTTCTTCCTTCCTCTCCGATCTTTATTTTCCTTTCTCTTTTCTCCAAACCACTTCCTACCGTAAAGCCACTGGAATTTCATGGAGGCAAAATAAACATGGCGGTTATTTCAACTCAAGGCCATTTGCATCTTCCCAAGGTGAAGGCCGGTCGGTCGATGGTCCCCCTCCCAGGCTTCGCCCCCAGCAACAGCACTTTAATTCCTCCCTTGCCCTCGACCTCTTCCTCGTCCTTGCTCCTGCCCTCAACCCCGTCCTCTCCTCATTCGCTCTCGTCCCTGACCATCTCGCTTATGGAATCTTTGAACTTCTCAAATCTGGATATTAATGGAAAGCTGGCGGAGTGAGACGGAATGTTGGCAGGTGAAAAATGACGTTTATTCTTGTATATAAGAGCATTTCTTGACCAATTTTCATCTTTGTTGTGTGGTTTTTTTGTGTGTGTGTGTGTGTGTGTGGTGTGGTGTGTGTGTGTGTGTGTGTGTGTGTGTGTGTGTGTGTGTCTGGGCTTAGCTAGGGTTTTTTTTTCTTTCATCGGACGTCATCATAATGCTCCGGTTTTGCTTTGGACTGCATTAAACGTGAAGAGGAAACACACTCATCCACTGCACACTCACTTCATTCAGTCACTCATGATTTGAGCTCCGCAGGCAGGTTATGGAGATGAGGAAGGAGGAGTAAGAGGAGGAAGGGAAGGCGAGGTGAAGGAAGCGAAAAAAGGAGGTAGTGAAGTGATGGATGCGGTGAAGGAGGAATAAGAGGATGATGATGATGAGAAGGATTAATTAGGATACTGAAACAGGAAATTACCTTAAGGATCTTGCAAGGATTTTGACAACTAATTCTAACTGACGACTGGTAGAGAGATGGGATGGCACAGCAAATGGAGGGGGGGAAGACAAGGACGAGGAGGGGGGATGATTTATTTTTATATTGAGAGAGAGAGAGAGAGAGAGAGAGAGAGAGAGAGAGAGAGAGAGAGAGAGAGAGAGAGAGAGAGAGAGAGAGAGAGAGAGAGAGAGAGAGAGAGAGAGAGAGAGAGAGAGAGAGAGAGAGAGAGAAAACGTTAAAAAGAAATTCAGAATCGTACATTTCATGAAGCTTAATGTTCTGTTCCAGTTGTGCACTAGAAACAAATAGAGGACCATTGCGGTCATGGAAACTTTTAGTCTGATAATTAATTTGCATGTTAAATTTCACTCCCACTCTGTCTGTGTGTGTGTGTGTGTGTGTCTGTGTGTCGATGAACCTTTTTCAGTATTCGCAGTCTTCAATCTGTCACGATGAGTCGGCCGTTAAGGGTTCAGTCCTCACATCATGTCTTTGCATCTATAAATTTGATCCCCCACATCTTTAATTTCTTTCTGGGCTTCACCTCTGAATGACAGACCAGGGACCTTTGACTTTTGATTCTCGCCTGACCCGGACGTGAAATACTCCTAGCTAAAAGTTTTCCTTTCCAACTTTTCCCATTAGAATGTTTTATCTTCATGTTTTTTAAAGTCTCGTGATCTCTACACTATTATTCTCTAGTGAATCATTGTTGTTTGAAAGTGAAGGAAAAACAAGAATCATAAATATGGTCAAGCGTTTGTAAGAAATATGAAGTGAGGACGTGGGTTATTTGGAGGAGGCAGAAATGAATAAAGAAATAGGTAGATATACCAATTAATCAAAATCTAAATTAAATAAATAAATATATTAAAAATACTCGTAGGGTTCGTATTTTCGACAACTTTCAAGCTTGTTGTGTAGATTTCTGTGCATTGCGAGATGAAGAATGGTGCGGGGATGGACTGCATTTCTTTCAGCGATCAAAGAAGTGTTTGCATCGACTTTGTTGTAGAAAAGTAAACTGAACGAGGTCAGCTTGCGAGTGGTGCAAGGTCACTTGATCGAAGTTTAGAAACGAAGTAAGGATTTAACAAGAGACGTATGTATGAGCAGAATTCCCCTGTTAGTGCCTGGGAATGGATGAATGTGGTGGTGGTGACTTAATGACTGGGTATGAAGTCTGGGGATGGCGTCAACGTGTCTGTCAGTCTGCGTGGCGGCAGGAGAGGACTGGCTGCTAAAAAATTCCACAGTAACATGGACTGATATTGAGACGCGGAAATATGAGGGGTCGTCTACATCCACTGTTTCTCTCTACAGGAGTAAGAAAGAATGGTATTTATTTAAAAGAGTTTCACTGGCAAAAAAACAAAATATTTCTGGAAAGTGTCACTACCATGCTATCGAGATGTGTACTGAATAATTCCCTCTAGCTTTCACCAATTACTTTTCCACCTTTTGCTTCTTTTTTCCTGTTTGATATAATATTACATAAGCATTACTTTACACTTACCACTATCTATCCTACTTTTCTTAATTAACGTGAGAGGATTACGTGGTATGTGGTAGTAGACCCTTTGGCAGTGAAACCATCAGATCACCATCAAGACTCCACTGTCTCAGACCAGCTGGGCCACAGCCACAGATACCACCGCCATGGGGATCACTTGTGCGCCACGACAGTCTGGGCTGAAGAGTATTGAGAGCCACGGGACATTCTCTCTCTCTCTCTCTCTCTCTCTCTCTCTCTCTCTCTCTCTCTCTCTCTCTCTCTCTCTCTCATGTGTACACGTTTACTGAAGTTTTGACCGAAGCTACTCAGTGTGCATGACCAGGATTCTGTTAGCAGAGTATCACTAGCAGAGTATGTGATAATTTTAATACATATTATATCTATATGCAAATATGTATATAATGAATAAACAAGTAGATAGATAAATAAATAAGTAAATCAACAACAACAACAACACACACATACACACATTTTCTTTCTTATTTCTTCTCTTTTTTTTTCTCCCTTACGCAGATGGTTCTTGAAAATAATACGTCTTTATTGCATCTGCGTCAGCTGCTGCTTCTCCACACGCCGCACGTGGCCCTCCATGGTACAGAGTGTAGCCGTGTGGCGTGTATCCTTTGTGCAAAAACAAGCGACTTCCCGAGAAATAGAAACCCGGTACAGACTGTGTGTGTGTGTGTGTGTGTGTGTGTGTGTGTGTGTGTGTGTGTGTGTGGAGAGAGAGAGAGAGAGAGAGAGAGAGAGAGAGGAGAGAGAGAGAGAGAGAGAGAGATGAGAGAGAGAGAGAGAGAGAGAGAGAGAGAGAGAGAGAGAGAGAGAGAGAGAGAGAGAGGAGAGAGAGAGGAGAGAGACTGACTTCCGGTCCTACCTACGGTGCGACTGATGGAGTGCTGTATGGTTTCCTTGGTCTCTTGCTACTCCATCCATTCTTTTTTCCTCTTCGTCTATGAAACTCCGTTCACAATTCTTTGCTGAAGGTGTCAAGTCAGCCGATCATGTCTCTACTTCTTGCTGCATTTGTTTGGAGAGCACCCGAGGCAGTCGTACAGGCAAGGTTGAAACTTATTTTCTCCGGGTTTCATAATCTCCACTTACTCGTGCATTAATCTTCTACTGACCTCGCTTCCAGCTGTCCTCTCTAATTCGTCCTTGAAGTTCTATCACCTTCAGCACTTTCATCTAATGTCTAATTCCCAAGGCTTTTGTATTACCGAAGTCGCGCTCTTACCTTTTGTCTCCTTAAGTGGTTTGCGCAACCTCCGCTGAAGCATCAACTAACCTCTTGACTCTCCTCAGATCTCTCCCGGTATATGTTATTTCATGATCGAGGGATATCAGAGATGCTGCCGATGCTTATCCTGTTCATGATCCACTCTATCCTGAAGGAGGGTCAGGTGACTGTGAGGAAGTGCTCGGCTTGCGTACTAAGAGGTTTGGAAATTTCATCCTTGTTCACGTGTAAGCTTTCGTTTGAGATAGCTCATTTTCTTTATTGTTGTTGTTGTTGTTATTATTATTATTATTATTATCATCATCATCATTATTATTATCATTATTATTATTATTATTATCATCATCATTATTATTATCATTATTAATAGCATTATGATTATTGCGGAGGCCAATATGACTTGTATGCAATCATGGTGGCGTGTGGCATGAGTGGTGAGTTCTGTCGCGCAGAGCGTACGTTGGTGTTGCAAGTTCAGTATAGAGTTGATTCAGGCAACGCCTCACCCACTGGTGATTTTGATCTGCCTGTTCTCGAGATGTTGTCTAACCTGTATACAAGACAGTGAAATAGGTCAGCGCTGAATCAATTGAATTTCACACGTATTTGTAAAAAAAAAAAAAACACACACTCAGCAGTAGTTATTTAAATTGCAAGCAGCGATTCTGTATATTGACTAAAAAAAAACACTCAGCAGTAGTTATTTAAATTGCAAGCAGCGATTCTGTATATTGACTAAAAAAAAACCACTCAGTAGTTATTTAAATTGCAAGCAACGATTCTGTATATTGACTAATTATAAAAAATCACATGTGTAGAGCAGAATTAAGGGAAGTAACATTTATGCTGTTTGAGTTTCGTGGTAGGAGAAAAGCGCTCTGTCGTCACACTGGCTGGCGACACACAACTTCCTTGTTGCAGCGTCGTTCTTGCAGCTCCAAAAATTCTTATCTGTCATCTGCGCTTAAGCGTCGATATACACGTCTCTTCCTGTACTAGTCTCCATGACTTTTTCTTCAAAGAGAGAAAATGTCGAGTCCGAAAATCACAGATAGATCAAAGGGATCTGCAGGAGATAGTATTATTGCACAGGTGAGCTGCGGGCAGCGATGGGGACGCTTTACATTTCTTCAAATAACACGCTTATTTATTCTAATCACGGTGTTATGTGATCGTCAAGCTGTCAGCGCTGCCCACGAGAGCACTGTCCACAGCAGCAGGTCAGGTCACACTAACACTTGCCTTGTTTATGGAACGCGCGTGATGGAATAAGCCCGAGCGTCAACAAGATTTCCGCGTCCCTTTGTGTATCCTGGTGCTGCCATTTTTCTTCTCTTGCTCACCGCCTTGATTTCATTTCCACCATTGTGTGCGGAGCGATGCGACGCTCGTGTTTCTGAGGCTGTCGTCCTGTTTGACAGTCAGGTGAGGGTATTGCTGCCTTTACTTCCTGTACCGAGCATCACCTGCAGTGTATAGAGCAAGATACTTCACCTTTACTAGTGTGAGTGCAGGTGCAGGCTGAGTGAACAGTGATTATCAGCCACACAGTCTAGGGGGATCTTCAGCGTTGCTCGGTCTCTGCATCTTAATGATCCCTCGTGGTAGGAAAGCTTCAACGGATAGCTATACACAAAGGACGAGGCTTTCATCTCAAGGACACTTCAAGGTTACGGACGTAAACACCACTCGCATGTATCAAGGTCTCTCACATCGCGAGCGGCGTAGGCCACCACAGCGGATCGCTAGTTGAGTGAATTAAGGGCAGAAATACTTTTTTTTTTTTTTTGATCGTGAGAAAATAACAATAATTAGGTCAAAACTCCTATAATTTAACGTTATCTTATATTTTCCCAATACAACACACACACACACACACACACACACACACACAGACACACACACAGAACCTTTACCGACCTTCCCTAGCTAACATCCTTGCAAACGCACACGTGAGAATAGCATTGCATAATCATTACAGTCAGTTTGGGACACAAGTAAGCGTAAATCATTCCACCATGGTACACTGATGAACCATTCAGGTAACAAATTTATTCACGAGTCAAAATGTACAATTCAGTATTTGGATGAGATGTGATTCAGTGCTGCAGAAGAATAGGTCATTTTTCATCACTTTTTTTTTTTTCTGTAACTGATTCGCGCATTTCATTTTCATGTCATGTTGCTTTATAAACCATTTGGATGCGCGCATTTAACAACCTTAATGGGCGAGTACGATCATCAACGTACGTGGAAAAATTATAACGAGCGCCATTACAATGACTGATGAATAAGAAACTAGCGAAAGTAAATACGGAAAATAATGAATGGAAAAGTAACTAAAGGAAATGAATGATCAATAAAGAGCAATTCACGAAAAATATGGAATCTTAATTTATCTATACACAGAAAGCGATGTTATTTCTTTAAACAATAAACTGGACAGCAAAATAAGGCTGAGCAACATCCAGTTCCCAAATTAGCAGCGAGCCTCTGTCCACGCTCCCCTTCATTCCCTTATCTCATTTAAGTCCATTTTACCTCGTGTCATTTAATCTAATTTAAATCCTCTCTCTCTCTCTCTCTCTCTCTCTCTCTCTCTCTCTCTCTCTCTCTCTGTGTGTGTGTGTGTGTGTGTGTGTGTGTGTGTGTGTGTGTGTGTGTGTGTGTGTGTGTGTGTGTGTGTGTGTGTGTGTGTGTGTGTTGGTTGGCCAGTGAGTAGTAACGGGGGGCGGCTCTTCCTTACGCACGTACATCACAGCATTAGGTAATCAAGAACGTTTCCCAACTCCAACTCAACGCTTGTGTTTTCCACATTATAATAACTCCCACCAAGCACAAACCATTACGTAATTTCTGAGTTCCTCCTCCCACACACTGCTTTCAATCAGAGCCTTTGCATTACACACTGCAAAAATTACATAATTTTCCCGTCCATCATGGCAGTGTAAATTTCCATGAATATTGAGTGAATACATCTCCCTTTTTAATTTTGGTTTTCACATCATCCCTTATGAATTAATTACAGGGTAAAAGCTAGTGGGGTTACCGGGTCTCAAGGTCATAAGGTCACTTCACATCGTGTGTCTAGGTATTCCCTGCCAAGTGAGCGGAGAATACAGCGGTAAAGGAGATTCTCAAATTGCCTCACCCGTGATTCTGTGATGACTAGCTAACTCCCGCTCGTCATCAAATAACCTGAGAGAGAAGAAGGAAGAGTATGAAAAGCATCTTTCATTGATTTTTTGTCTACCTATTTATTGATCTGTCTGTCTGTCTATCTCACTGTCTGTCTGTTTTTCTGTCTATTAATCATACTTTATACACTTTTGAACTTTAGCAAACTTAGTTAAAAGTAATAATTGATCTGTGATACTTCTCTTACCACTTACGTAAGACAACAACAGTATTTGTGTATCATGCTACATTCGCATTCATGACACATTATCTCACTTGTTACATGAGCACTGCGAGAGGCGCCCCAAGCTGTAGTGCTGGATACAAATACATGGTACAGTTTCTCAAAAGCCGGTACATTGTTTTGATTCCTACTTCAAAATGTATTGATACATTCTATTCTATGGATAATACCAATATTTTTCATAATTGATTAGCGTAAAAAATCAAGTTGAAATTAAAATCATGACCTAAAACTATAAACTGTCCATGTATTCCTTATCTATTGGTCTGAAAAATGGTAACTAATATTCCATTTTTGTTTGACGATCGCTGACGAAGACAAAAGGTGTCTTATTCACCGTGGTCCATTTCAGATCACTGAAGTAGCCACGCGGCCCGTGTTTTACTTGCATCTTGATCTGGATTTGCCCTGATCCAAGTGATCCGGATTTTGATCTGGGTGATCTGTGTCTGGAAGTGGGTTATAGCAGACGACACGAAGCTGCTGGCGGCGGCCATATTAGCGGCTGAGCAGCCTCTACTGGGGACTTATTTCGGGGAACACACAGCAAGAAAACGGCTGATATGTTTGAGAAACAAAGTGAATGGTAATGAATCGTTGCAAAATGCTGCTGTGGGTACAGAATGTGAATAGTGGTGATGACAGATGCCAGAAACAAGGGAGATATTACAAGCCACACTAAGCCCTGGTTTAATGGCTTCGGATTATAATTACGTGGTCATTACCACCTCTACCACCGACTAAATGATGAAGCAAAGCAAGATAATACTTGTTCAGTCGAAAATAATACATCTCTACTTAGGAAGTGCTTCAGTAATGGTGTCAATAGTGTCAGGACGCGAGCCAGGTTAGCCTCACCTTAGTCCAAATATTTTTTTTCATTTTACCATTCTGTACTTCACCACAGCGAATACTTTCAGCATGGTGTGTATGAAAAGAGCTTTGTGTGAAACCATTATACAACGTTCATGGCCAGGCACGAAACCCAGTCTCGTGCTGCCTGGTTAGGCATGTGTCTGTGACTCATTGGTGGCCTTCTCGGCACAACTTCCTCAGAAAATGTACGGTAGGCTGTAGTCCTCGTTGACACTTCCTTAAAGCACAATGACGAGCATCATCAGTATGCCGCTTGTGACAGCTGGGCAGCGACATGCTCGTATTTTTGTTGTTTTGATCAGTAATGGCCGCGAGCGTTCGTTTTGCTCCGAGCGAATCCACATCAGATCCAGATCCAGATCAATGATCTATAGCTGATCAATGTTGTAAACAGAGGACTCCTAAAGACGTAGTTTATTGACCTAAACACGAATACAGAACACGCAGGAGACTCTGCTCGGCATTCAGTGTGGTCCGGAATGGATCACTTCCAGCACGCCCCAAACAGCGTGGGAGGCGAGAGGGTAAAAAACACACACAGGCTCGTGTCATCTGAGGTGAAACAAAGTGTGGGCTGCTCTCTCTCTCTCTCTCTCTCTCTCTCTCTCTCTCTCTCTCTCTCTCTCTCTCTCTCTCTCTCTCTCTTTCCCTGCCGCCTCTTGGGTTACATGCGAGTGAAGGGGACGCGTGACGCAGATGCCAGATATCCTCCCTTCCCTCCGGATCCCCTTCGCCCACGTCTAGCCGCCACTCTGGATCCTGGGTCTCCACGCTCGCTCAGTCCCTTGATCCATTTATTTCTCTTTTTCCTGTCTGTATCGCCGAGTATTTATATGTTACACCGACGTCGATTTCGTTTATTACTCGTAACATGAACCTGCCTCTCTTTCTTTTAATTGTCTTTTACCGTTTTCTTAATCTCGTCACCCGTTTTCCTGCCTCCTCCCTGTATGTGTGTGTGTGTGTGTGTGTGTGTGTGTGTGTGTGTGTGTGTGTGTGTGTGTCCTATTTTTCTTTCTTGTTTTATCTTTTGTCTTTTTCCCTTGTTTCTTTTTTCTTCTTTTTTTTTTTCTCTCTGTCTTGTCTCCTTTTCTCTCCACTTCCTGTTCCTGCCTTTGTGTCCATTCCTTTCCATCTTTACCTCTGTGCACTCTTCCTTCCCCGTCCCTGTTTCCTCCTGCCTTGACAACACCACTCCCTCGCCTCCCCTGGCCGTATTTCTGTGTGTCGGGAGGCTGTGGGGATCAGCCGCGCTCTTTAACCTTTCAGTCCACAGTGCGTTATCGAAAAATTATCCACACATGAGAGGGGCGTGCTCCTGAGGCCTGTCGTGGGTGCGTGGGGCGGCGGGGAAGGAAGAGGTCGTGAGGGAAACTAAGGGCGTCAGTCCAATATCAAGAGGTTAAGTTGGGAGTTCCGTCGCTCCGCAGATGGATTGCTGAAGCAGATGATGACTACTTTCTTTTAACGCAGAAGTGCACATTATAAAGCCAGCATTACTTCCATCAAGAGTTGCTTTGCTTGTGTTGACACGCATTATTGGAGTCAAAAGTTGTCATAACAAGGGACTGATAGCGAGAGAATCACCTCCATCTCTGTTCTTAACTACCACCACACGAGCCCGTAACAAGCCAACACCAAACTCTTAACAGGAAGGAGGGAGGGAAGGACGCTCTGCCCCACATCCTCTGAAAACCAAGTGACCCAAAATTTCGCTCAGAACACGTAATTCTAAAGCCACCAATGATCAGCTATACAGAAAACGGTACTGAGGCGTGACTGTAGGGCCAAGACGGAGCTCTCAAGGTCGAGGGGGAAGAGGCTGGAGCACCAGAATAAATGGCGAGGCCTAAGCGTGAAAGTAAACGTGAGGAAAAAAATAGGTTTTCTTTTAAAATAATAATAAATATTCCTTTTAGGCTTAGTTTTACTAAATATACTAACGTTAATCGGCATAAAAAGGGCTGGTCAAGAAATCGAAAAGGTCACTAGAAACCTCTAACGAAAAAAATAATAAATCAGAAAATAATGAGCTTCACTGAGAAAATAAGACATTTATTTTTTCAAAATGTGGATATATATGTGTCTTTCATAAGAGAGAGAGAGAGAGAGAGAGAGAGAGAGAGAGAGAGAGAGAGAGAGAGAGAGAGAGAGAGAGAGAGAGAGAGAGAGAGAGAATGATAAATGAATATGGTTACAGAGGTATACATATCGCAAACGCCAGAAAAAAAAGTTGCACAGTTGAACACACACACACACACACACACACACACATACACACACACGTGAAATCTTGACTGACACTCTTGCAATTTCCTTCTGCATAACATTTTTCTTAAAGTTTCCCCTAAAAGCAACACAACGTCGATGAAGTATTCAGAGTTCAAGGCCATTAGAATAAAAGAAAAAAGAGCCGCTTTTGAAATTTCCATTATGAGAAATCTGTGACAAAACAATAGCATAAAATCACTGTGGACACACACACACACACACACACACACACACACACACACACACACAGACATTTACGCACAACGCCCATCATACACAATTACTCCTTCAACACCTTAGTTATTACCGTTCCACTGAAATTCTCTCTAATTGCATTCCCTTCATAGTCCTACACACTTGCACCCACTGTCTCAAATCCACACCACTCCTCGCTGCGAATAACGTTAAGTGCAATTGAATAGACAAAGCACACACTGAACGAGGCACAGGAAGACTAAGTGATGGAAAGGAGTGGGAGACAAACAGAAACGCAGCATCCTATCCCATTTAAGCCTGAAATTTGGCTCTAGAAATAATCAAGGCAGTGTGTTCCTCTGAAACTTACTGAGAATGAAACGAGGAGTCGAGCCTAAAGCGTCTTAACGAGGGAGTTACTCGGCACTGCTGCAGCCAGAAGGGAGCCGGTGCAGGGAGAGATGTTAGAGTGGGCAGAAGGAGGGTGCGAGATATTTCCTAAAACAAACAGGGTGATATTTATGGTAAAGATAAGGTAAGCAAACTGTGCCTCCCTTCTGGCTTAACTTTAATTCTTCTTTTTTTTTTTTTCGCTCTTTTTTTTTTCCTTCTTCCTCCACCTCCACTTTTCTTCCCAATCGCACATCCCTCTTCCCACACCATATTTCCTTCTTCCTTCCTCAGCCATTTCCTTATCTCCCCCACCACTTCCTTACCTTCTTCCACCACCACTTTCTCGTCTCTCTAATTCTTCGTCTCACTCCACAATTTCCTTTCTTTTGTCGAATTCTTTACGTTTTTCCACCACTTTTATCACTCACCAACACTTAATTGTCTTCCTCACCATTTCCCTTTTCTTTCTACACTATTTTCTTGCCTCCCGCCACCACTTCGCCTCTCCTGACCGTTTTCTACAACCTCACCTTCCTCTGAAACAAAGGATCACCACCTCCTCTCACTCCTGCTTCGCGCTAAACATAACAATGCATACACATAATGACCTCAGAACTTTCCTCTACGCTGTTGACTCTTTAAACACCCTAGAGAAAGGACGCGGCTTATCTTTTGCTTCTTCGTTAAAAGTAAACTTATATCGCAGTGTACTCGATGGTCTACTTGTTTTACCTACTTTTCTCGGGACACAAAAGTTCAGTGCTTCTTTATCGGTATATCTGCACATAAGAGGAAGATTTTCTAAGTTGGAAATGGTTATGTTTTATCCGTCTAATATGTTGATGTTGATTTGTCACTTAATGTTCAAGTTGGTCTGTAAAAAAGAGTGCGATTAAGAAGGGAAGTGGAAAATACTTTGTTTTTTATCCCGTTTTAAGTTTTGGTAACATTAGTTCATCAGATAAGACTCTTCGACTTGGTATCTCTCTCTCTCTCTCTCTCTCTCTCTCTCTCTCTCTCTCTCTCTCTCTCTCTCTCTCTCTCTCTCTCTCTCTCTGTGTAGTTTTATATTAGAGAAAGAATATTACATAATAAATAGATTAAGAGAACCATTTTCATGATAAATCAGACCTTAAGAATGCTTTCAACATACAAAACAGTGCTACCAAAATCGCTACTGTCTTTGCTGGTATGAAGAACGTAAGAAAATAAGGGAAGCTCCAACATGCCATCAGGACTACACGTGGTACTCTTGTTTTTGTTGTAGTGCTGGCGGTAGTAGTAGTAGTAGTAGTAGTAGTAGTAGTAGTAGTAGTTGTTGTTGTTGTTGTTGTTGTTGTTGTTGTTGTTGTTGTTGTTGTTGTTGTTGTTGTTGTTGTTAAATTATATAGTTTAAAAGTACTAGTTGAGTTGAAATAAGCATTATCAAAACTTGAGGTGCTAAAGCGAATATTCGTGACACGCGTTAGTCGAAGAGTCACTACAAGTCACTACAAGTTCTATCCGTCTCAAAAACACTCACCCAGGAATAGTGAGTAACGTAGCAAGTGAGGGAAGCGGCGGACTTCAATCTCCTCCTACACACCACTCTCACGCCAAGAGCCAGGAAAACTTTTTGGTCTTGTGTGTGTTTTCACGTTTAGAAATACTACCTCGAGAGAGAGAGAGAGAGAGAGAGAGAGAGAGAGAGAGAGAGAGAGAGAGAGAGAGAGAGAGAGAGAGAGAGAATCCATCGTAAATATTCAAAACACTCAAGGAAGGAAAGACAACCACTTTTTTTTCTTACTGAAGATAATGTACTCCTTCCTTTCCCTCAATCTCCTCCTATTCCTCATCCTTTTCCTCTTCCTCTTCCTTATCCTCTTCCTCCTCCTTTTGCGCCATATGACCACGATGTTACGACGTCATAACATCAATTAATCAATCAATCAATCCTCCTCCTTTTCTTTTTCCATTTGCTTCTTCTCTTCCTTCTCTTTTTCCTCCTCCTTTTCCTCCTTTTCCTTCTCCTTTTCCTCCTCCTCTTCCTTCTCCTTTTCCTCCTTCTCTTTCTTCTCTTTTCCCTCCTCCTCTTACTTCTTTTTCTCCTTCTCTTCTTTCTTTTTTTCCTACTCCTCTTCTTTCTCCTTTTCCTGCTCCTCTTCCTTTTCTTTTTCCTCCTTCGCTTCGTTTTTTTTCTTTTTCTTTTCTTCTTTCTCCTTTTCTCCTTCTCTGTCTCCTTCTCTTCCTTCCTTTCTCTCTTTTTCTCTCCTTTTCCTCCTACTCTCGCTTCTCCTTTCCCACCTCCTCTTCCTTTTCCTTTTCCTCCTTCTCTTCCTTTTCCATCTAGACATTTAATTTTTCGCTTCTCACTTTTTCCTCTTTCCTGCCCATTTAATACTCTGCTTTCGCCACCACTTATCTTCCTCTAATTGGGCGTATCTTGCCTGTCCTACTTCCTGCACCACTCGTCCACCCAAGCCAAGCACGAGCAGTAGGAAGTGTCTGAGTCTCCACCCACGTATGTCAGGGGGTTCTCAGTTCTTTACATCCTCAGATGCCGGTTGCTCCTTCCTTCACAGTCGTCTTCCCCCTTCCTCTTCTCGCCCATTTGTTTATTCAGCATTTTCTTCTACTCCTGCTGCGTCTCTTCCAGTTCCGCCTTTCGCCTTTGTATCTTGAGTTTTTTTCCCCTTTTTTCTTTCTTTTTCGCTTTCTCTTCTTATTTACACTTATTGTTTGAGCTCGTATTTTTCTTTAATTTCTTCTTCTTCTTCTTCTTCCAATTCTTTCCTCTCCACTAATTTCTCTCTTCTCTCCTCTTTTCTCCTTTTATTTTTCCCTTTATCCTTTCATGTTTTCTTTTTTTCTTTTTCGTCCTAGTTAGTTCCTGTTGTTGTTGTTGTTGTTGTTGTTGTTGTTGTTGTTGTTGTTTTGTTGCTGTTTTTATCGCTGTTCCTTTTTCTTTCTCTTCTTTTTTCTCCTCCTCCTCCTCCTCTTCCTCCTTGTCCTCGTTCTCCTCCTCTCCTCCTCCTCTTTTTTACTTAACTTTTCTTCCTTTCCGACTGCCTCTTCCTCGGTGTTCTTCTCCGTAATCCTGAGCCTAATCCTCTTTTCCTACCAAAGTAAATAAACCGTGTAATTCCTTCCTTAATGGCGTTTTGGCCTAAGAGGATGTGGAAGCGTAATATAGAACGTTATACACAAGTATTATGAAGATATTAAACGTAAAAATAGTATATTACGTATCTCACACACACAAAGACACGATAAAAGACAGTTTTTAGGTTTTTAGGTTTGTAACATCACTCATTTCGGAATAAAAAAATGAACAACAATGACTTCCAGTACGAGTATCCGAGGTTCATCTTCTCAGGTGCATTGATGAGACGTGAGGTGCGTGCGTCAGGAGGGATTTAGAGTGCATGGCTATGGAGCAGTTTGTGTGTGTGTGTGTGTGTGTTTGCTTACCCGTGATCCTCTCTATCCTCTCTCCACATACACACACACACACACACACACACACACACACACACACACACACACACACACACACACACACACACACACACTTCTGGCCTACACTTTCTGCTGCCTAGAGACCAAATTTAAAGCATCAGTGTGAATACAAAGTTTCCTCAAGTTTATTCTGAGGGTGATGGTGATAATAATGATGTTAACACTTATTTAAATAGCCATTACCGTTAATTCTATCACAATTACTATAACTTAATGTTTACTTTACCTTATTCTTTGAGATGACAGTGGAATGGTGTTGGTGTTAGTGGTGGTGGTGGTGGTGGTTGCAGCAGAGGCGGTGATAGTGGTAGTGGTAACAATGACGTATGCCACAGCGGCGGTTGAAGTGGCAGTGGCGCCATGAGGACCGTGATACACAGGGCTGGGGAGAGAAGGAACAGTTGGGGTTGTAACCATTCTGACACACCTGCTCCCTTGTTGCCAGCTGTTCTTCACTCACCTCCTGAGATCCTTGTGGCATACTCGTCTCACCATGTGCCATCGTTCTCCCTTTCATGTCAGTTTACCTGGTACATTTCCACCACATCTCCTTTTCCACTATATCACTTTATCGAGTACATTTTCACTGCATCAGGAAGACCAGTTTTGTTGTATAAGCTGGAAACAAAACAGCGTTGTACATATTATTCTCCCCAAACCATTCTGTAGGAAAAGAAAATGTGAAGATTACTGATATTACTGTAATGTACTGATAAAAATGATGATGCTTACTTGAGAATAACTCTAAGTATTTGATAATGATTAACATATGAAATTCACACTAAATAATTTACTTTTCCCATTTCCGCCTCAAGCACCCTCGCACACAGCGGCAGCGTAATCTTGTCTCCTGCCTCTCCCCACGTCCTGAGGCTTACACTAATAAAAATTAAATCGTCTAGGGCTTAAAATTGTGATGAATGTGAAGCGTAAAGAGGAAATGAGGACACGAATGTACATATATTTTTTTATTGCATGTCAAAAAAAAACTTTGCTTTGACTCACAATCACGAACAATTTATTCCAACATGCCAAAGGGAGCTTCACATGCAGAATATATGGCTGGTTAGGGGAGGGGCTCTCGGGAAACAAATCAAATGAAAGAGTCGATACAAGTATTATATGTAAAGTACGACACTGTTTTATGGCTATACAGTTTATCTAGTCGAAATATAAACACACACACACACACACACACACACACACACACACACACACACACACACACACACACACACACACACACACACACACACACACACACACACACACACACACACACACAGAGAGAGAGAGAGAGAGAGAGAGAGAGAGAGAGAGAGAGAGAGAGAGAGAGAGAGAGAGAGAGAGAGAAACTGATGGTAACACTGGCCATTGACGAGCTTTGGTCCATTGCAGATGATCCAGCGCTAATCGAAAAATGAAAGTGTTGTCAGCTGGAACACCAAACAGTAGCCATCACCTGAAACGGATCTGTCAAAATTATACATTGCGCTGTTAACTGCACGATATTGCATGAAGGCTGAGGAGGGCTTGCTTCATATATTTCACTGATGGGCACAGCGATATTTTATGATTTGTTTATTAAATCTTGCACGCTTGATTGCAACAAATTAAAACTGCAGTTATCAAAAATTCGATATATATATACATTTGACATTATTAATTACTTGAAGGGAGAAATATATATACCGACAGATTTCCTTCCTGGAACTAGTTGAGGCCTTGCATGATTTAATAAGAGGGGAAAGAAAAACTTTTAGCAAAGAAAAAGAGAAAAGGGGTGAGAAAATTTTAAAGCGGAAGGATAAATAAATAAGACAAACGGAAAGATAAATAAAAGTAGACGGAAAAACAGATAGACAGACGGACTTCCACCTTGTCTGATTTTTTGTTTTCATCTATAACACCAGTCACACAAACAAGGCAAACGCAAGACTCGGAAACCCGCAGCACATTCCTTCTGCCCTGTGCAATGTGCAGGACGGCGTGTTGTCCCAAAACCACACACACACACACACACACACACACACACACACACACACACACACACACACACACACGAGTAGAATATTGCCATATCTTGGCAAGACTATTACCAAAAAGAAGGTGCAGCACGAGGGGTGAATAACAAGTGGTTTCCGTGCACACTAGTTGACATTCCATTACATGCATAATAGAGTAAACTTGTAATGTATGTGCTTTTCTTATACAAGGTTGTGTTAACTGTGTCATCAAAAAAAAATGTAAGACTATATTGTGTTCGGTGTGAAATTGGGGGAATGGAGAGTTCTGGTCTCTTTATCGCAATGTTTCAACATTACCTTAACTTTAACCAATCACTGTTACCATTCACTGGTAAGACACCATTCACTGGTAAACTCTGGAACTTGCCTGTTTCTTTCCCCTTCCTTATACACGGACCGTTTTCAAGAGAAAAGCATCGGGATATTTCCAGGACAATTTTTTGAGTGGTAAAATAAATTTTTTTTTCTTATCCAGCTTCCTTCACGAATAAAAAAAGAAATCACGGGATGCCTTAGTCTAAGAATACCTCTTAAGTTAAGAATAGAATTTAGATAGAATCCAATGAAAATAAGGATTATGACATTAGTAACCTACCTGTACCAGTTGAGATTTAACCTCAAATTTAATCTCTGCTTCGTGGTGGCGTGCTATGGTGTTTGGGAACCTTTTTATCTATAATTTGTTATGGTCCCATAGTTAATTCGAAGTTTGGATTAATTACAGTGAAATGCCTTTTTTATTGGTACACTTTTGTAGTTGAGAAAGGGCAGGTTATCGACTCGTTGAAAATTTTATCAGAGGAAGCTCTGTTAGTGAACTAATTCGCAATGTGGCATGCATATCCTGTGTTCCCTCATCACACGTATAGACTGGATCACAAACAAGCTTATCGGGACAATACTGAACAGGAAATATCACAAACTCCTTCATAAACATAAATCAAGAACCGTACGCGTTTCTAAAACCTTTATTGGACTTTCACATAGTCGTATTATTATTTGACTGCTGAAAACACAACTTTCTAGATAAGTACAGAAACTTTAAAATTCTTAAGAAGTCTCCAGAAGTCAAATCCATGCTTTTTCATTTCCAAATTTCCAAATTTTCAAGCCCATTGTTTTTCTCTGATTTCAGTAAGGAAGCTGTCAGCGACACCTTTCACTTCCGGAAGGAAATACCAACAACCCTTTGCCTTATTCGTATAAAACTTATTAAGCTGCTGGATTTTCTTAATTATTTTACACGTTATATAATTTAACGCAAGAACCGCACAGCCCCCGAAGTTGATGAAGCTGTGCGCTGGCTAGAACTCATAACCAGGCTTAGGATAATAATGCACATACAAATGCATATGGAAATATGCAATAAAGACGTATAAGATATGCATTTATATATATATATATATATATATATATATATATATATATATATATATATATATATATATATATATATATATATATATATATATATATATATATATATATTTTTTTTTTTTTTTTTTTTTTTTTATGTAGGAAGGACACTGGCCAAGGGCAACAAAACCGCCCCCCCCAAAAAAAAAAAAAATGCCCACTGAAATGCCAGTCCCATAAAAGGGTCAAAGCAGTAGTCAAAAATTGATGAACAAGTGTCTTGAAACCTCCCTCTTGAAGGAATTCAAGTCATAGGAAGGTGGAAATATACAGAAGCAGGCAGGGAGTTCCAGGGTTTACAAGAGAAAGGGATGAATGATTGAGAATACTGGTTAACTCTTGCGTTAGAGAGGTGGACAGAATAGGGGTGAGGAGAGAGAAGAAAGTCTTGTGCAGCGAGGCCGCGGGAGGAGGGGAGGCATGCAGTTAGCAAGATCAGAAGAGCAGTTAGCATGAAAAAAGCGGTAGAAGACAGCTAGATATGCAACATGGCGGCGGTGAGAGAGAGGTTGAAGACAAGTCAGTTAGAGAAGAGTTGATGAGACGAAAAGCTTTTGATTCCACAAATCGTGTCGCTTTTTGAAGTCTCTTCACAAAGGTTTGCATCACGGAACACAGTGTACTGACATAATCATTTGTCTCTGTCTCTGTCAGTCTGTGTCTGTCTGTCTGTCTGTCTGTCTGTCTGTGTCTGTTTCTGTTTGTGTCTGTATGTATCTGTGTGTGTGTGTGTGTGTGTGTGTGTGTGTGTGTGTGTGTGTGTGTGTGTGTGTGTGTGTGTGTGTGTGTGTGTGTGTCTGTCTGTCTGTCTGTCTGTCTGTCTGTCTGTCTGTCTGTCTGTCTGTCTGTCTGTCTGTCTATGTCTCTATGTCTCTCTCTCTCTCTCTCTCTCTCTCTCTCTCTCTGAAGGCAGAACACTGCTCACTACCATCACAGTATGTACCATGATCACCACCACAAAACTGTCAACCTGGGCATTGTATTTAGTTTCTTACGCTTTTAAAACATAATTATTACTACTAGTACACTTATTACTGAGTATGTATATATATATATATATATATATATATATATATATATATATATATATATATATATATATATATATATATATATATATATATATATATATATATATATATATATATAAAAGCGAAAACTCAACTATAGCATAATTACCAGCACAAAAGATCATGAAGTGAAAAAAAAAAAGTGATGTGCTTTCCCTGTTTTCTCCATCTTCCCTCAATAATATCTTGCGAATTCACCTTCCATTGACAATATTTTACCAATTAATCTATCTCTAATGACATCTTACAAATCATCGTTCCATTAAAAAAAAAAAAAAATACTAGTCCATCTTCTTTCAACAGTATTTTTACTAATCTTCCTTCTTTTAACAATGTATTACCAAACTATCTTCTCTTTACAATATCGTACCAAATATTGTTTCATTACCTGCTGCAGCGACCTGAGTGACGGAAAATATAATGAAAGGTCGCGGGGCGCTGCATCCACATTGATCAAGGGCAAAGTTTCTAATTGACTTTAAAATTATCCCGGACGTCAACACACCACCAAGTAAGTCAATTTTAAATGCTGCGACCTACGCGGCGCTCACGGAGATTCATTTTGTGCTGCTTACAATTGGCTTGATTACATTAGATACTTACTGAAGCGAGTTTTATGACTCGTATGAACTGACGATATTATAGTTATGCAACTATTCTGGTGAGAGAGAGAGAGAGAGAGAGAGAGAGAGAGAGAGAGAGAGAGAGAGAGAGAGAGAGAGAGAGAGAGAGAGAGAGAGAGAGAGAGAGAGCGTAGTATCTCTAATAACCTTTGGCACGAGAGAGAGAGAGAGAGAGAGAGAGAGAGAGAGAGAGAGAGAGAGAGAGAGAGAGAGAGAGAGAGAGAGAGAGAGAGAGAGAGAGAGAGAGAGAGAGAGAGAGAGAGCGTAGTATCCCTAATAACCTTTGGCACCGACGCACTTTATAGATTTTTTGCGTCATTATTTTCACTTAAACACTCATAAATTAGAGTCTACACCTTACGGTCTGGTTAACTGGCTGTTATATCACACTCAAAAGGGATAATCCCACGGGTAAACTTTGCATAATTTCTTCTTTTTACTGGGGTAGGAGCTGTGACTTGACATCTCCTGAAGAAGAGGGCGTGAACTAACTGCTGTGTTGAACTTTACGTGCTTTACTTTCTTCACTCACGGTTGACGTTGAAATAGACCAAAAAAAAAAAATCAGCAAAAGAACTGCACTTAGGTGGCACAGTGAAACAGAATCGTAACTGAATAGCAGACCATTAGCATTATTTTTACCATATTGTTCATGATTCTTGGAGCACCCCTCCCCGTCACTCTAAAACCAAAATTATCACCATCCTGCACATACACGCCGTTTCTGCACAGCTGTGAAAGCATTATATTACCATAATGATGCTCAAAGTGGCTGGAACTGACGGGGAGGAAGAAAAGATAGGCTGGAGTCAAGCCATTCTCACCCCCCCACCATCTCTCTCTCTCTCTCTCTCTCTCTCTCTCTCTCTCTCTCTCTCTCTCTCTCTCTCTCTCTCTCTCTCTCTCTCTCACTCACTACAAGTACACTTCTCTACAGATTACGTAAAACTCTCCTGTGAATGGATACCTGGTATTTGGTTTACAAGCGCTCCAGAAATTCTCTCGCTACTTGAACGAGAGCTAAAATACTACATCAATAATAACTACAAAGACTTCCCGCTGTAAACACTCATGCTGATACTGGTGATGGCGTTGAAATAGAAAGACACTTTCTAATAATGAGACAAGAAGCGAGTTTCCATGGAGATTCGTGGTTGTACATGTTGCTTCAAGGGGTTATTTCTCCAGAGCACTCGACGCTCACTTCCTGGTAAACAGATCTCTTACCAGCTGTGAATCGAGACTGACTATCAGTGCCTCTTCGTTTTTACTCTGATTTTTCTCATACAGATATCAAACAATTGCAGGTTTTGATGTTAAATTTAAATTAATTCAGGTAAGAAATGATTACGGACGTTTCTGTCATGAATAATAGTGTCTTAAATGTACCTCTCGAGTGCCATCAACAAAGACAAAGTGGGTTAATAGTAATTTAATAGTTTGTCTCATATGTTCATAAAGGAGTATACAATTTTCTCAGCCCTAATTTCTTTAACCTAGATCCGGTAGTATCTGAGAGAGAGAGAGAGAGAGAGAGAGATAGAGAGAGAGAGAGAGAGAGAGAGAGAGAGAGAGAGAGAGAGAGAGAGAGAGAGAGAGAGAGAGAGGAGAGTGAACAACAAGGAAAATGAAAATTGAGACGGGAGGAAAGTTGCGCCAAGACTTTTTTACTGGGCACAATGTAAACAACAAGATCGACAACTTCCGGAACCTTGATTGACAACTTCGTAACAATGGCAAACTTCTCTGCCAGGTCGCCACAGTGTCAAAGGAGGATAAAAAGATAGCACGATTAGTTGCAAAGTGGAGAGGCGAGTGATTCCGTGGATGAGAGTAATGGATAAAGTGACAGGATTCACTTAAGAGAAGCTTACCTTACCTTTGAACTCAAAAATGTACAAAATACCGTTCCGTCATGCAAAGATGAATAAGATACGATGCGTTATATGTCCAAGCATTTGTTTTGGGTCAGTGCAGGACGGCATTTTCTGTTCATATTCTGTAGATATTCATTATTATGTGAAAATCTTCCGTTGAGACTGAGCCATTTGACTTGTTGCTGCACTAAAAACAAACAAATAAATAAGTAAATAAATAAATAATAAAAAAATAAAATAAATATCAATAATTAAATAAATAAAAATACGCAAATAGAAAAAAATCACTAGCGTCTAAAACTTCCTGTACAATAAATATCGTAATTCTTTAGGAACGTCCTCATCTCAAATTCTCCACAAATGCTGCCCAGCGTAAATTCTAGACACGATTTTTTTTTCTTAAACAAACGTTATGACATATTCGAATACAGTAGAAATTATATTTCAGGTAAAATACGTCGATTGGCAGATGGTCAAAGTCTGCAGATTTCTATAATGACGGAACTTTTGTGTGTTTCTAATGGGCAGCCAGATTGTGCGTTAGCTGACAATGAAGTGCGTGAACTGCTTTATTACGTATGGACATTGTAACACGAGTACGGCCAATATTAATGATGCATTTCCTTTGACTTTCATTATACTCTTTTTTTTTTTTCATTATTATTCTCATGCTTGGTGTAGCTGAATACTGTGCTTGACACCGATAAAGAATCAAACTAAATGGAATAAAAATGCATAGAAACAACACCAATTAACAGAATTAATAAGTAACGACGCACACAATCCGATATATATTGTTTGGCTATTTAAGTTGTTTTCTAGAGCGATCACGTGAGGAGTAAGCACATAATGGCATCACTCCAGATCACAGAGGCTTCAGGGACCACTGAGATCTCAAGGCATCGCTGCAGTGACACATGCATTGCATCTTGCGGGGGTCTAGTGAGCATGAACTCTCACGCTGCATGCAAACTTAGTTCATTTAGTGCAAGCGTAGTTTCTCATTACGCATATATGGAAATGCAGGACGTCCCTCATTACACATGCAAGCTTCGTCCCTTCCTCATCCGTGCACACCTATAATATCCTGTCATTTCCTGGTGCCATCGACGTTTCTCATTATATATGCAGGTCTTGTCTCTCTTTAAGTGTATATGCCTGGTGTCGTCTCATGCGTGCAAGCTCCGGTGCCTCCGTGTCCACATTACACAACACTGCACTGCCAGCGGTGATAATAACATTTCAGGAGTTACGTAATTTCAACGCGCTCATTTATATTGTCAGCGAATGCATGCAAAAAAATATTACAATAGTTGTGCATGCATAACTTTTTATTTTATTTATATAAATAGTTTAATTATAATTAAAAAAAAATTTAACAAGAGAACATGTAAAAAAAATGCAAAACACATTGACACAATTCATCGTTTAGCTTTGATACATGAAGATGGAGAAACAAAACACACATATTCCTCCTTGAAAAGTACAAGCTCTTCATTTGTCTCTCTTATATCTGGAACAATGTAGGGACAAATTCAACATTTATATTCAGTTGCGTAATTTATACAAATCTTGAAGGCAGGTGCTTGTATATTATAAAATCTCTGTAGCTACCAGTAACAACTTCCTGGATAATATGAACACACATCGCCTGTCTTAAATAAAAATCTGCTGCCCACATCTTCAAGGATAAAATAACAAAATAAGACATTCCGTGTATGATGTAAGTGCATGGATCGTGTCGACAAACTAAACTCTTTTCCTGTACCGATTTTTTTTTCGCTTTTTTTTTTTTTTATTTGTTAGTTTAAACTGTGTAAAGAATACCTTCTCTTTCCACAAACAATAAATTACTTTAAAAACGAATGGTTCTCTCTCTCTCTCTCTCTCTCCCTCTCTCTCTCTCTCTCTCTCTCTCTCTCTCTCTCTCTCTCTAAAATAAAAAAAATAAAAAAATCATAGACCCACCCTCAAATACACCTGGCGTAGTCACGTTAGCCAATATTCATGACAGCGAGTGCAGGTCACTATGGATATGAGGCACAGCAGGGATTCGCGCAACACTATTCCCTGCCTCTCATCCTCTTCCCCTTCCTTCCCTGTTACTCAACATTTCACGCCCAAAGTACCAGACGGGACGACTAGAAGCAGCTGTACTCCATGAACACTACACTTAATACTGTATCTTTCACTGCAGCTCACTAATATAACAGAGTACAAGTCACTATATATATTTCTCTTAACGTGCATCCCTCATTAATTCAGACAGTATAATCAAGCGACTGGCCATTAGGAAGTCTATTAAGAAAAGCCTGTGACTTTGGACCATTACGAATGATGCCTTTGCTGTACCTCGGTTAATGAATATACTCACTCCTAATGATCCTTCTGTGGGCAAAAGCAATGAATGAGGAGAAAATTAAACGAGGGTGAAGGTTAGATTAGTATTTCAATAGAGGAGGAGTTGGTTTGTTTGTGTTCCTTGCGTGTTGTGAAACGGACGGGATTAGTTTGCCATCTCGCATTTCTAATTCAACTTTACTCATTATTTTATATTATTATTATTATTATTATTATATTATTATTATTATTATTATTATTATTATTATTATTATTACAACTATTATTACAACTATTATTATTATTATTATTATTATTATTATTATTATTATTATTATTATTATGAACAGTAGTAGTGGTAGTAGTAGCAGTAGTACCAGAAGTGGTAGTAGTAGTCGTGGCTATAGTAGCCGTAGTAGCAGTAGTAATAGTAGTAGCAGTAGTAGTAGTAGTAGTAGTAGTAGTAGTAGTAGTAACAGCAGCAAAAGCGGTAGTAGTAATGGTTATATGATAATCTTTAATCATTAGCATCATCATCATTATTATTACATTTTCACTGAGTCATTATTGGATTTATCATCATTATTTACTGTTATTAAAAATATGTTTGGTAACTGATTCAGAGACACAGAGACAACAAATCTGACCACAAATAACACAGTAATATAAGAGAAGCTACAAGAACCCAGTAGGCCTATAAGAAGCACTCGCTGTACGTTACATACATACACGTACATACATACATACACCTATCATGTCTATCTATAAACTTATCTAATCTTATTCATCTAATCTTATTTTATACAACCCTATAGAATATATTTCAACTGTTTACCATTATTTAAAAAAACAATTTCTTCTTATCCCCTTTCTGATCTAAATTCGCTATACTCCTACTTGAATAAATAAATTTTTGCCTTAACCTGATTGCTGACCCTAAGGACCTATGTTGCATGAAATCTATTTATCTTTACCTTCGCCTCTCTAATGAATAAATTTGAAAGCTTCAGTCACATCTCGTATATTTCATAATTATTCTTTGTATCTTTGTACCTCTAGTCATCTGTAAAGCCAAGGCCATATCTCTCTATCTCTCCTGTAATAAACCACATCAGTATTAGACGACTGCAATAAAGCAAATTATAATAATAAAGTATATTATAACCTAAGAAAATTAGAGAGCGAGCGAGAGAGAGAGAGAGAGAGAGAGAGAGAGAGAGAGAGAGAGAGAGAGAGAGAGAGAGAGAGAGAGAGAGAGAGAGAGAGAGAGAGAAACAGACAACAGACGGACATCCAGACAGATAAAATTTCAGTGCACCACAACAAAGGGTTAATATAACGGCCCCCGTGATAAAGGATACTAATCTGAAATAAGAAAATAAAAAGAAGAAAAATATATAAGGTAACATAAAAGCAAGATATCGTCACTGAGTGTTATGGAGGACAAGAGAGTTCATAGAGGTGAGTAAGAAGGCCAACGTGCCCTCACCACTGGGAGAAGCACTTCCTGTGTGGAGTAATGGCACATCCCAGCATCACAAATAGACACAAAGCTGCATCTTGGCTCCCACACAGGAACAAGTATCACGCAAGCAGGTCAACCGAGATGGGACAATCGAGCAAGTACTGTATAGTTGAGAAACAAAGAAAAATACACAAAAAAGGAAAATAAGCCATAGATGCTGCTCACACTTGGGATCTTCGTTACATCAGAGAGAGGGGGAAAATAAAAAGCAGACAAAGCTGTACCGGGTGTTCGCTTTGAGGAGTATACAAACGAGTTATCTTCAAAATGAGTGTTGCGTCACAGCACACGTGCAGCTGAGAGGCTGTTGCTGTTCATAACTGTATTGTTCGTTAGGAATTATTTGGTGCATCCGTGTGCATGTTCTTGTCAGAGTTCCGTGCCGTAAACAGAGAGAGAGAGAGAGAGAGAGAGAGAGAGAGAGAGAGAGAGAGAGAGAGAGAGAGAGAGAGAGAGAGAGAGAGAGAGAGAGAGAGAGAGAGAGAGAGAGAGAGAGAGAGAGAGAGAGAGAGAGAGAGAGAGAGAGAGAGAGAGAGTTTATTCTGAAACTCCCGCTCCAGAACATATACAAACGTAGATTCAAGGAACTACACCGAGAGAAATTCGAGAGCCTTTTCATTATTAAGGCTTTTGATAATCTATTATCATTTTAATTGGCCCATTAAGATTCTCTCAAGTGACGAGTGTCGAAAGCACCTGGAGAGTTAAATTGACGGTAACTTTTGGAAATCTCGGAGTCTTCTCTCTTCAAAATCGAGATTTTTTTTTCTCGAATGTGATTTTGTTTGACTTCGATGTCAAGTAAAGCAGTCATAGCCATAAAAACTGATGTTCCTATTTTTGCAAACAACTAAGTGTAAGAAAACAAGGATATCACAGTAGACTTTCCTCCACCAAACACCATCACCAGTCACCTCAACAGTCTTGCATTCAACACGTCCTACAAGCTATTTTGCAGAATCCATCACTAGAATCACCAGTTCTCAAATAAGTCACACCACTATTGTCACCACCATCACAAAATGCCATGAGAGGACACAATAATACTACTAATTTCGCCTAACCAACAACAACACCGCAGCGAGCATCACCCCTACAACACAACCTGAAGCGTTAAAGTGCAGTGTTGTCTGTTAGAACTCACTGGAACTATGACACCGCAAGTATTTCCCGTACTCGGAATGTCGCGGAGATAGTGCAGTAACTTTTTGCCACTTAGGTACACGCGAATACGAGTATACAAGCACTGCCATTATGACGATGCTCTCAGCCGCTAACTGACACTTATTTCCGTCGTTCAAAATGTGTGTTTTTCTACCAAAACCATTACTTTTCTACTCTACTGGAAATGTTAAGTCATTTAGCCGCACGCCTTAAAACAACACTGAAATACGTTGGCCAATTAGCAAGTGTTACCATGTTCTTGGGTTCTAAAATGACAAAATTACTGCACTAGAGCCCGTGACCTTGAGTTGCTTCTACACATTCTCACCTTGATGTGACACACAATTTCCAGTGCTCCTCTCCTGACACCTTCCCATTATATCCTGACCATATATCATTGCTTCAGAGATGCTCATTAACCTCTCAGGGAGCCAATTACGTATCTCCTCCCATGAGCAATGATGCCAACGCCTACGCCTCACCTCCTCCTACGTGCATTTCAGTCCTTAGCCTCTGCCTCTCAATATTCTGCTTTGCTTAGGAATGCGACCAGCTGGTGTTTAAATACAGAGAATGCTGTGATAACCGTGAATGTAAATAATATTAATGACAAGAAGTTGAAAAAAAAATGAGGATGATGAAAATGAAGGAATAATGTTGTGACTCTAAAGGAAATTTGTGTCTGAAAGAGGAAAAATACTAACCGATTCCATTATATTCATATCCTTCATAGAGATTAAGCATGTTGTTTATTGACTGGAGGTGAGCAAAACCACAGAGCCCAGATTCTGCAGGTCAATCACATATCATACTTTGATGAATTTCGTAACATTAATTTCCTTTGCCTTTAATCAGAGTTAACCGTTTCACTGCGACAAGGAACAATTTACAGGACTAAAAGCAACCCATGGAGTCTTTATAAGCATCCACAAGAAAGAAGAGGATAAAAAGAATATATTTTGCATTTTCTAGCCAGTACAATGTTTGGAGGTGGCTGGAGAACAAGAAGAAATATCTCAGAGTCGTTAGTGATGAAGGAAAGGTGCAGCAAAAAACAATGAAAATTAAATACAGTCTGAACAACTGCAATTTATCCAGCTTTAATTCATCTTTCATGAAGCTAAGTGGCGATAATAATTACAAAAAAAAAAAAAAATACTGAACCCTGTTTTTATTATACACGTTCTTTGTGAATTATCTAAAAACTTCTTGGAGTGTCTAGACGCTTCTGAAATAGACCGTCATTCCACATCAACATTTGCTTCCAGTAATGTTATTGCAACGGTGCAGCACCAAAAGAGATTCTTTCTCACCAGACGCAAGGTAGGCAATGCCTGTCAGTGTAACCAAAAGAGATAAAGAGATGAAAATATTTGTATCGCTTGATAGGAGAGAGAGAGAGAGAGAGAGAGAGAGAGAGAGAGAGAGAGAGAGAGAGAGAGAGAGAGAGAGAGAGAGAGAGAGAGAGAGAGAGAGAGAGAGAGAGAGAGAGAGAGAGAGCATTAGAGTAAAAAAAAGGCACAGAATAATGACACATACAGAACGGCACTAAACCAATTTATCATATGCCATTTTTCCTAGTACAAATTTTATGGCATATCTTCCATTGATTATTCCTTTGCTTTTTTTTTTTCTAGCCATGTATAACTTTTTTTTTTTACATTTTTCTTAGTACCGTGCCAGTCAAATACTTCACTCGCTTCTTACATCGCTCCCTATATCTTTTACAACTACACCCACAGGTATGAGTGAGAGCCATATTAAAAAAAACAGTAAGACGGACTATCCGACATCTACCATTTTCTACTTGATTTTCTTTATCACGTTCATTATTCTTATTCTGGAACTCTTTATTTCCCCAGCCTTAGTCTGTCTACCTAATAGTTACAAGGTCACGTATATCAGTATCACAAAACTGCCACTACAGCTGTCACAATCATTGCCACCACCATCATAACGAATAAAAAAAGTGTTCTGAATACTAATTTCCTCACTCTGGCATGACAGATCAGTTGATAAATTATTAGCTGTCACGCAACATTATCCACTCGATTGACAACCGCGTGATGCTTGCTCACTAACTAGCGTCATGATATATTACTGAATGTGCTCATCACATTGCAAGATTAAGGAAATGTTTTCAACCACTAAGGTGAAGAGAAACCGATGATGTGCGATCAGAGTGCATCACATGAACCTAGTCTTCACTACGCTATTCATACTCCCTTCTCGTGTGTGTGTGTGTGTGTGTGTGTGTGTGTGTGTGTGTGTGTGTGTGTGTGTGTGTGTGTGTGTGTGTGTGTGTGTGTGTGTGTGTGTGTGTGTTTCATATACATTTAACGTAGTGGCGGATATAGTCGGCGCCAGCAATAAGAGTACACATAATGTTACCTCACTACACGAGCTCATCCAGTAAATAATAATTACACGACAGTTGAAACAATTGTGTTTCTGGCAGAGTGGTGAGATTGCCGGCAGAGCGCCTGACTGTCGTTGCCAGCGGGATATTATAGGATAATTTTCTATGTTTTATTAAGGCAATATACAGTACATAACGACGAGTGTCTGTATGGATTTTACACTGCGTGCGTCGCGTTATATTCACTTTACCTACCGACTAAGGCAGTACGACTCGCTGTAATTATGGCAGCGCTACCAAAGCGTCTCTGTACAAAGCTGTAAAAAAAAAAAAAAAGAAAATAACATTACAAAAGTCGGCATGAGTGAGCAGCCGTGGATATCCTGTATCAAAGTGAGTAGAGCGCCACGTTGTCACAAAGCAACGCCCACTTATAAACGTTACCAAAGGCACAGCATCACCGAGACGAAAGATTTATGCAAATCCCCGCATCACTGCAAGTCACCTGAAAGAGAACAACCTTCTGTCTTTTGGGGAATGGTGGAGTCTGCGGTAAGACTTAAAATTTCTTTGTTGTCGACCAAGAAAGAAACCTTTGCTTAAAAACGATTAAAAATCGGATCGCTTCTTTGCAACTTTTTTCTTTCAGCGGAATTCCGAAAAGTGGAAGGGAGTGTTGTGGAGTGATGAGGAAACATTTGTTATGTGTGGGAATCAAAATGGACGCTCGTATCAGCAGTCAGTGACAAAGTTTGTAAACGATATCATTTCATATCCCAAAACATTATGGTATGTGAGAGTTTGGGAGTGCCATATATAGGCAAAATTAAGTTGCATTCACCCAAAATTAAACCATTAATTAAAGCCATTTTGGGTTATCATGTGACCAATTGCCAGAATATTTTGACGTCTGCATAGCGGTGCTCCAGCTCATGCCGCCTACAGTGGTGATGCACTGACTTGGAGTCGGATTGAATTCTTGGAAGACTGGCTCAGAGTTGAACAATCTCAGTCGTATATAAAATTGCTGTCCGGTAATTAAACGCCGAATGCAAGGAAAAGGAAAACCGCCTCCTCTGCTGGAAACTTGGTATATCAGTGATTAAGGATAACCTGAAACTCCTTCCGCCTGAAGTTATATCAGCGAACTGCATCTTTCCCTAAACGTCTGAACCATGTATTAGCCAATGCGACTGTTCATTTCATATTTAGTGTTTTCAGTTTATAAAACGAGCCAGTGAAAAAATTATATATACATTTACAAAGACACACACACACACACACACACACACACACACATAAATGGAAGTGCAAGTAATATTACAGTATAATGATGTTGGGAACGTCATCCCTCGGCCACCAAGGACATGTTGTAAACACACTTTGTGGGGAACTTCGACGATAATGAAGGTTTAATTTTATCATCTCCACCACAGTATTAACTGGAATGAAAAGCATCTTGATCTTAGGCAGTGCAGCTACTACCTAAATAAATACATAAATGAATAAATAAATAAAATAACGCCCTTTAAACAACTTTAGATACTCATATTTCAGGAATGGTTGAATGGAATATTGTATTTCACTATCAGTTTGTGATCCTGGATCATGTTTGCCTGCCTGCCTGACCTCGTGGTGATATTGGCAGAAGCTAGTGTTGTTCGTCCGTTTGTGTGATCGTAGTGGTGGTAAATGAAGTGGAAGGTGGTGGAGGTGGTACGAGGTGATGCTGGTGGTGGTAAATGAAGTGAAAGGTGGTGGAAGAGGTAAGAGATTGTGTTGGTGGTGGTGGTGGTGGTGAAATTAATGATATTGGCGAAACAGGTAAAGGCAAATGTAACATTTGCTGTAATTCTCAAGGCTATACCCATTATCCCTCTTAATGAAGGAAAACTGACTGGGTCTCATGTGTCACTATGACCCCTTCACAACACCCACGCCGCCTTCAGAGAGAGAGAGAGAGAGAGAGAGAGAGAGAGAGAGAGAGAGAGAGAGAGAGAGAGCCCCTTCACAACACCCACGCCGCCTTCAGAGAGAGAGAGAGAGAGAGAGAGAGAGAGAGAGAGAGAGAGAGAGAGAGAGAGAGAGAGAGAGAATGTCACCACAAGTAAGTAAACACCGAGCCGTTTCGACATGTCTGGTAGCAGGTCGCGGCTGCTCCGTCAGGGCTGCCAACATGGCAGCTGTGAGGCCGCCGGGTTGCCCTTTAGATTAGTTCTCCCCCTTCGACAGTTGTTCGATAGTTACGAAACGACAGAATGCCTCACAAGCAGCACCATTGAACACACGGAGCGAGGAATATGAATCCTATTTATGACATCTAAACTAGAAAATATGTGTTTATTTTGTGCGTGGGATTTAACGCCCACAGTATAGAGGGGGTTTGTCAGCAGCTACTTGCGATGAGTTGTGGTTAAAGTTAACATAAATATATCTGCTCTGTAATAAAAAAAAGTTTGCTTAAAATTCAAGAAACATAAAACAGTTAACTGCCAATGCCAACTCCACTCTCTCTCTCTCTCTCTCTCTCTCTCTCTCTCTCTCTCACAAACACACAAACACACACACACACACACAGCGGCAGTTCGCAAGTAACATAACACCAAAATGTTTTACATCCAATATCATAAGATATCGATTTGGAAGTTGCGAAACTTAATTTATCTGTTTACAGAAAAAAAAAACACATATTGGTATGTTTGTTTTGGGTGGATTGCATCCCCTTTTGTGACTAACAACTTTGAATTTTTATAAAGGAACTATTATAGGTCATGTCAAAGCTCTACTTATGTGGTGACAAATTAACCTTCTTTAAACACGCTAATATTTATTTATTTTTTTTATCTAGGAAGCTAAGGAAACACTATAGTTTATTGAGCGGTTAGCCAAATATTATCAACAATGATGTTTATAGTGATGTTTATACTTACACTAAAAATTAAGGTGTATCAAAAGTGTAGGGAATGAACAGGTACTGATTTCCAAACCACGACTTCGCCTTATTGGGTAGAATGCGCAGTTACTTTCTCCGTCGCCTTTTAAACGAAAACTAAGAAGAAACGAAATATAAAAGAAGCAAGAACATGTGACAACAAGAAGAATAGAAGAAATGAAGGAGGAAGAATAGAAATATGAAAACAATTACAAGAATACTACAAGAAGCTGTCACAAACTGATAGAAGAGACAGGAATAGATTACCAAGGACAACAAGATACGGCGGGTATCACAAGACAAGACCCTGCTCACACCGATTTGTTCCTACATGGTGGCGGTCAATGGCAGTGTACGGAGGCAAGCACTTGCTGCCGTGCGTTTCCTTTACCGTGTGACAAACTGGGCCGTCTCAAAGATTTCCCTTCCTATCGTCTAGATGATGGGCGGTTTCATAATGCTAAGACTGACACACGTGGCGAGTGCCGCCGCGATTTATGTGTGAGGGCGCCCTTATATGGTATTTGTTGCCATAGCAACTCGAGCTTGGAGTCTAAGTGAGTTGAGACCAATGTATTCCAGATGACACGAATGATTAGCAATTATGATTTGTTTACTAATAAAAAGGAGAATTAGCCAGCCATATAGTATACAAGTTTCACTCACCACATACAAAGACAGAACCATTAAGTAAATGTTGAGGGGAAATTGCAGAAATATTCCCAGAACATCCTCAGAAATATATGAACAAATAAAATAAAGAAATTTTGGTGAGTGAGCCAAACAGACTTTTATTGTTTGTTTATTGCTTTTGCAATCAGTAATTATTTCGTTTTGTTCTGCCATTCCACTTTCCCTTCATTAACAAAATGATCTGCGTGTTTATCTTAAGCGGAAATATTTTGTTGCCTCTTCATTATTAATGATGACGCTGCCGTCTGATCATACACACACACACACACACACACACACACACACACACGGTAGAAACTGCGCGTTGGGAAGCGTCTCTTGTGTGCACTGTCACGGTTGCAAGACAGCAGCAGAAGAAACATCCATGTAGCTATCACGAGATTAATAGACAAGGAAACCAGAATGATACCACACAGCTAATGACATTGTAAAGCTGGACCGCAGCCACAACATATGTCAAAACTCCTCCTCCTTGCTCATGATTGGCGAAGGTACGATCTGTCGCACCTATGAGGGTGGGCCTCATGTACAGGGCGCCAGAAAATGTCATAGGGATATTTTGATATTTATATATGTTGTAAAATAAACCTAATGAGAATGACGACATTTTCGGGGCAAAAGTCACTATAACAGAGGGTATATCATGTCATGTAAGAGAGGGAGAAGACAGACAGAGAGAAGCGGGACAGATCTGTCAGGCCACAGGGGGTCAAGACGGGGCAAGCCGCCCATCACAGTTTCTGTAAGTAGAGCTTGAAACTTGTAATTTAGTACAGATAAAATATTAGGATAATATTACACGTTGAAAGGAGAAATCTTGGATACGTGTAGAATGTGTTTTGGTATCGAATATTGACCGAGAAGAAATACGAGTCCGAAAGCGCGACAGCGCCATGGTATTAGTAACAGTAGCATTAGTAGTAGGAGTGGTATTAGTAGTAGTAGTGGTATTAGTAGTAGTAATTATTATTCGTAGTAATAGTAATAATAGTAATATTAGCAGTAAAATGTAGTTGTTGTAGCAGTGTTGGTAGTAGTAATAGTATTACTATTATTATTATTATTATTATTATTATTATTATTATTATTATTAGTAGTAGTAGTAGTAGTAGTAGTAGTAGTAGTAGTAGTAGTTCTAGTAGTAGTAGTAGTAGTAGTAGTAGTAGTAGTAGTAGTAGTAGTAGTAGTAGTAGCAGTAGTAAGTAGCAGCAGCAGCAGCAGCAGCAGCAGCAGTAGCACCAGTAGTAGTAGTAGTAGTAGTTGTAGTAGTAGTAGTAAAACAAGTAGTAGTAGTAGAAGTTGTAATAGCAGTAGTAGTAGTAGTAGTAGTAGTAGTAGTAGTAGTAGTAGTAGTAGTAGTAGTAGTAGTAGTAGTAGTAGTAGTAGTAGTCGTAGTAGTAGCAGTAGTAGTAGTCGTAGTAGTAGCAGTAGTAGTAGTAGTAGTAGTGTGTGTGTGTGTGTGTGTGTAGTGAATGATGATAAAGATAAAAGTAGTAGTAAAACTAGTAGTAGTAGTAGTAGTAAAACAAGAAGTAATAGTAGTAGTGATACAAGTAGTAGTAGTAGTAGTAGTAGTAGTAGTAGTAGTAGTAGTAGTAGTAGTAGTAGTAAAACAAGTAGTAGTAGTAGTAAAACAAGTAGTAGTAGTAGTAGTAAAACAAGAAGTAGTAGTAGTAAAACTAGTAGTAGCAGTAGTAGTAGAAAACAAGAAGTAATAGTAGTAGTAAAACAAGTAGTAGTAGTAGTAGTAGTAGTAAAACAAGTAGTATTAGTAGCAGCAATAGTACAAGTGAAACAAGTAGTAGTAAAACAAGTGGTGGTAGTGGTGGTAGTAGTAGCAGTAACAGTAGTAGTAATAGTAGTAGTAGTAGTAAAACAAGTAGTATTAATAGTAGCAATAGTAGTAGTGAAACAAGTAGTAGTAGTAAAACAGCAGTAGTAGTAGTAGTAGTAGTATAATTGGCTACTTTGATATTATTAAACTGATATTAGCATGATGATGATGATGATTTATGGGTGATGATGGGGGGCTGCTATGGTACGTGGTAAAACTGTAGTGGGAGACAGAGGGAGAGGGGATGGTAGAAGATGGAGTTTCTGATGGCGGCCAAGAGATAGGAAAGAAGTACGAATAGTTTCCTCTGAAAGTTTCACACTGGTTATCATGTTAGTGAATGTGAACAGCCCGGGACTCACCTGTCGCCTCGCCTCCTTCACGTCAGACCGCCATACGAGAAACAGGAAGAAAAAAAAAAGTTATTGGTCACCACAACAAAGCAAACACCAGGCCTGCTAGCTCCGGACTGGCTGCAGGACACCGCTTCTCTGTCAGCGCTGCCAACATGACCGATGGTGTGGTGGCTGCTAAGCTCTTTAACTGCTCGTTACATACTTCGTCTCTAAATCCAATTAAACCAATTAATGAAGCACTTGAGTGGGACTTGACTGCAGTACAGTGATGTCCATATTGAAGTGATGAAGTACAGCATACCCATCTCACCGTTTACCTACGTATTATTACAAAGTTTATGACGTGGAATGCTGTACAAGAACTGCAGTGGCAGGTAGATTTGAAATTTATCACGGGAAAAATTTCGATATAGTCGTCGATATTTTGCCACACCGTTATTTTTAACCAACATGAAGTGATGAAACACTTCTTGATATTTATAAAGCAAGTGAAATATTGTACTGTCCCCTGATCACTTACCACTAATACCAACATTCTCTCTCTCTCTCTCTCTCTCTCTCTCTCTCTCTCTCTCTCTCTCTCTCTCCGAAGTTGTTATAGATATTAGAAAACAACTTAATTATGAAAACACTGAAAAAACGAAAAACAACTTATAAGAACACTGAAAAAAACGGCGAAGCAATACCTGGAATTGACAGAGCTGTAAGCATGACTGCAAAAGAAAGGTAAAAAGCATCATTTAAAATCATAAGGTATGTGCCTTGAAACCACCTTCTTGAATGAGTTTAAGTCATAGAAAGGAGGAAATACAGAAGCAGGCAGGGATTTCCAGAGTTCACCAGAGAAAAGGATGAAGGACTGAAAATACTGGTTCATTCTTGCATTAGAGAGACAGAATATGGGAAAGAAAGTAGAAATTCTTGTGCAGAGAGGCCGCAGGAGGAAGGAAGGCATGCAGATAAAAAGATCAAAAGGCCAGTTCATGTGAATATAGTGGTAGAAAGTAGCAAGATACAACGTGCTATGCAACTGGTATATTCATTGTTTTTAAAGCAAAAAATACACTAAGCAACTTCTACAGGAAATTAAGAAGATTGTGCAGATATACATTCAACATGAGTAAAGAATCTCCGGACTTTCGTCCCTTCCACGTGTGAGGCACCAGTAATATTCCTCGCATGTGTTCACGCCCCAGCGATCCCGGCGTAGTACCTCTCCTTCAGTACACTTTAATGTCCTGCCTGAGGCGCTCTCCCTCTTCTTAGATGGCAAAAACACAACTCTCCGGAATATATATAAGGCACGTGTAGTACATCAAGACCAAGAGCAATGGAAAATACTGCTAGGCAAGACACTCATAAACTTCGATGGTT